>NC_072734.1:119515972-119734212 GCF_026930045.1 Uloborus diversus | reverse complement strand
TATAGATTGACGATTTCAAAACTGCGAGTAAAATATTTAAATTTTACTCAATCAGAATATCTTTCCATGATTATTTTGCTATATATTGTTGCATAAATATATGCAATTTGTCGAAGATTTAAAATTTTTCGCTCTTTTCTATTTTTATAAATTAATCCAAAATTTCTATTCTTTGAATAACAAGTTAAGCCACAACAAACTCTAACGTATCCTCAGAATAAACTAAGAAAGAAAGGAAGCTTTTCGGCCAGAAGAACAAATTGGATCTTGTTAGCTGCCTCGGTCTATAAAAGGAAATAACGGTAGGAATTACAAGTTAAAACGGTTATCTGTTCATGATGAATGTTTGTGACAGTGTACTGAGAATAAATTATTTTGATTATACATTTGAAAAACATTTAAATAAAGGAATTATTTTTTGGAAACGCATTTTCATTTCGTTTATGCTTCTTGCAATTAAAATGTATCGTACTGAAAACTTATACTTTTCTCATTTCTTGTCCATATCCTACCTTTTAGCATGAAACCTCAAAATTACTATACCGTTTCCCCTTCCAGCTCATCCGCCATCTTTTCGTGGTCAAGATATACCAAAAAAAAATGCATTGGTTATTAGCCTCAATTTCAAAATTGTTACTAATATATATATATATATATATATATATATATATATATATATATATATATATATATATATATATATATATATATATATGGGAGACCGGGGCAAGATGACTATGTTAACAATTTTTGTTGTTTATTAATTCATTTTTAAGGATAGTAAAATTAATTTCACATGAGCTGTTAGAGTAGTCCTTTGTGGTATTAAATATATTACCATTTAATTTTTCAAATAAAAATAACGAAGGATATTTTTATTTTTTCGTGACCTTAACTAATCGTCATCTTGCCCCAGTACTGGGGCAAGATGACTTTGACCTTGGGGCAAGATGACGACGTTGAAAAAGGTTGAACACATTTTATGTTTTGAATATGTTACCTAGTTTTAAAAATGATAACTGTGTTTTTACAGCTTACAAAGTATCAAATTAAGCGTAACCCATTGGAGGGTAATGTTGAAGTGTTAAGTTGTGCAGCGAATAATAGATACAAGTAAAAATGCCATTTTCATAATTAGAGCATGCCTCATGCCACCACTCTTGAGTTTTACAGCACTGGGTCCGTTCTTCTGTTGGAGGGTCACAATATTCGTCTTTACAAACAGGGCATCTTCTAACACCATTTTATAAAGTTGATGCAACTGAATTGCTTGGCATGAATTGAACCTAATAAACTTGGACCTGAAGGGACTTAGTTTCAGTTATTTTACTCCCTTTTTAGCTTTACGAGCTTATTTTCTCTGTTTTTTTTTAAATACTCTTTTTTGTCCTTCCTCTTTGCTCCTTGTTCTGACATTTCTTTGATGGGTGTGCTTGTAAGAATGTTTGAGCTCAGTTTTCTGCTTTTGTTTTTTTTTTCTCACATTGTGTTGCTTTAGGCAATGCATTGAAATCAGAAACACTAACAGGTTTCTTTGGTGCATCGGAATCGGCATTTGCCATAACTTCTGTTTCGTCTGGAGAGTTTTTATTTTGCATTTCCACTCCCAAGGTTTGAGGATTAGCGTTATTATTCTCAGTTTAATCGGCAACAACATCACAGTCCAATAAACAAGAGAGTAAGGAGTCTTGATCCCTCATTCTTTAAACCGAACGACATCTCCCTTGATTCAATGCGTCCTTTAACCTCAGAAGAGATAGAAGCGCAAGGTCACGTGAACAAACACGCAGACAAATAAGCGTTTACAGGATTTAATAAAATGGACAACATAGTTAATTTAATAATTTCCGAAGCACGGGGCAAGATGACGCGCTCGTCATCTTGCCCCGCGTTTCGGCCCGTCATCTTGCCCCGGACTGCCTGTTTGAACGGATTCTTCTCCACTGCCATAAAAGAAGGCGATTAATTGACATTTATTCATGGGAATAGGTAGTATTTAAACTAAGTTACTCATAAATACTAAAGAGACTCGATATAACTTATCTGTATCTGTAGCAGAGCTTATTTACAAATGCATAAAAGTTAGATCGTGGCAGCGGTGAACAATCAGAGCTTCAGAACTAACACAAATATGGCGATTTCAGCGTCTCCATACTATTGCTGAACGAACAGCGGATAGGAGGCCCTATAGTATGCAGTAGATGCTGTTAACTGGGGGGAAACGGAAAAAATGAGGAATTGGTCATCTTGCCCGGCTCGTCATCTTGCCCCGTTCTCCCCTATATATTTTTTTTTTTTTTTTTGATTAATTTCCTTAGGGACCCACTTGATCAGATTTATCTGAGCATTTAAAACCGATAAAGTCTCTGAGGGTGTCAAATGTCAAATATACCAGAAAAATTTACCAAAGAAATTTCTGTCTGATCCACACTGAGAAAACAGTAGTCGCGGAACACACTTTTAGTGATGGAACCCATGACATTAAATGCAAAGAAACCAAAATACTTTCAAAGACTTACCACTATTACGCCAGATTAAACAGAGAAATCGGCATTTTCAAACATCCCATTTTAACAAAAAGGAAGAAGGATATAATAAGAGCCACAAAACTCTGGCATGCTATACTTAGACGGATTATCCCGTGAGATACTTCTAGCCCACTGTGTCTCAACCTTTTTTACTTTACGGCACACTTGATAGTTAGCTCGATTTTTGCGGCACACTGAACCAAATTTTATATGTCAATATGGACAATGTTTTCATAAATCACTAATCGAAGCATGAAAGGGGAAAAACCAGCATCCCCCCCATATGGATTTAATATTTAATATTTTAAATATTTCAGTTTCTTTAAAATTGAATTAAAGGTCATCAGGAATTTTAGTGATTATTATGACCAGCAAGTCCCAAACTTTCACTTAACACGACTGAGAAAGTTATGCCTGTCTTAAAGGAAAGTGACTTTTTATTTATCTCTATGATGAGAAGAGATAGAGGAAGTTTTAAAATCGAGGATCTAGCCACAATAGTTCGTAGTTCTTGAAAAGTGTCAATGCTAAGAATAATGGTAACAGTAACAGCTCATGAATAACGTGATTATAAATTTTTAAATATGCTCTTTTCAATAACAGCCAATATATGTCCAAAGGAGCCTAACCCAAGTTTTAAGGAGCGGTCACTCCTGAGATCAATAAATTTTTCTTATGAAGAAACTCCTTGCTAATGCGTCAACAGATCACGAACCCAGTCATATTGTTCCTTGCCAGTCAACTTGAAGTAGTGTTTAAACTTTGTTTTGAATCACGGCCAAATGCTCTACCCCCAGTTTAAGCTTTTCTTTCAATGTGTATGGTTAGTTGAGGCAAACCTAACCTGGCAACATCGTAATGCTGTAATTTAAATCTGTGTTGCCTACATAATGCTGCCAGACTAGGTTCGCCCCTACTATAGTTGGTTTAAACAACGATCGTTGAACCACGATCGAATTCCTCTCTGGACTGCTGAATTTTTGGTTTGAATCCGTTTATTTGTGCATGCACATAAATACAATACTCACAATGTCTATGACTAGAAACTAGAAACATTATATAGGATTTCTTGAGCAGGTAAAATTAGTTATTCTTCCTTATTTTACAACTCTGAAAGTACCGCGGCACACCAAGGACCTTGTCGCGGCACACCGGTTAAGAAGCACTGTTCTAGCCAACCAGAAACAGCGACGGACGTCCATCAGCCATTCCCCAACCAGAATGAAGAAAGCTCAAGTTTCAGCCAACCAGAAACAAGGACGAACGTTTATCTGCATCAATTGCTAGGAAGTCACTTCCCTGGAAGCTTCGACCACATAAACACTGAGGATGGCCGCTGCAGATGCTGCCGAAACTGTAACATAACTTAGACCACGGCACAACAACCCGGAATCTTACAACATTATTGACCGAGACCGTGAAAGCCTTCATTCTTACATACCTTAGTGTTATTTCTGGGATTAGATATCTTACTGTTGCTCTGAAGCGACGATATGTAGAAACCTCATTTGAGACACCATTTTAAATCTAAATGCAGTGGCAAATTTGGGCTGGAGAGAGTATTTATTCATTTTACATATTTTTTATTTTTTTTATACAAACCTGAATCTTTATTGCTTTCTTTATTTTATTTATTTACTTATTTATTTATTTTTTTGAAAAAAGGTGCTATAAAATCTGAAAATTTCTGTAAGCAATTTTAATTTGAAATTTTTGCCCTAATACCTTTTTTCAACAAAAGTATGTAATTAGATAAACTTTCGCTCAGTAAAAAACTGAAAGAAGAGATTTTGTGTATTATTTTATTTTTAGATTGTAACGAGAATAATTAATGCACCTTCATAGATTATTCGTAACATTACCCATTTCATAAGAGTTAAAAATAATTTGAACGCAAGTACATATTTTATGCAAATATACATATTTTTAGAAGTGTTGAGACAGTTATTTTCCTCAGTTCATTTACTTAATCAAAAGAAGCACGAGATTGTTAATCAAGAAAAGAATAAAACAAAAGTCTATCGGTTCAGCGAAATCCGAGCTGAGCATTCATGAATTTTGTTTCGTACAAAAATATGAGGGTAAAATGTCAAAAGTTACGGAAATAATTGAACAATCTTCATTCGTTTACCTGCAAAATCAAGTTTTTGGCGAAGGAAAGAAAAATCAAATATTTGAACAATTGTTTTCCGAAAGCGATTTCTCTTCTTATATCGTGGCGTAAAAGTAAAGGTTTCAGTATCTGCAGAAACGTACCCTGGGAATTTTTTGGATGAGAAATTATAGGTAATATCGATCCTTCCACAAATGGGAAGATTTTGTACCGATACTTTTCTGTAGGTGCTTAAACTAATAAAAAAAAATATTGCATCTTGCTGCTGTAGTCGCCACTTCAGTGCCCCTCAAAATCAGAAAATAGTCCGGTCAATTTAGACAATGGAAATAACAAAAATTCCGGGAAGGCTAAAATTTTTTTTGAGATTTTGGGTTTAGCATTACAAATAAAGTGTCAAACGTCCCCGTCGATCCCATGTGCGCTAAAAAAGTTATTCGGGGTCAAAGGTCAAAATTTTAGGTTTTTTGGATTTTTCACAAAAACGGTAAGTTTTATCGAAAAGTACCTCAGACCAAAGTTTTAGATCTCAAAATTCTCTATAAAAATGGTCCTTATGATTTTTATCTCCAAGGCCAAACCATTTCCCAGACATTGCGTACTCTCAAAAGACAGCCAGTCATTTACAGAATCCCCTCTACTCGCATGGCCTTGAATAACATCTGGCTATTCTAGTCCGTGTGGCGTCGTTCACATACCCAGGGGTGCCAAACCCACTAAGGGAATGGGCGCACCCCTCAATATCGCGGAGCCCCCCTCAAAAGCATGAGCCCCCCTCTAAAAACTGAAAAAATACCCCTCAAAACAATTCCCCAAAAAATTTCGATGGCGCAGTCTGGGCCATGACCCCTTCTAGGTGGGCTGACGTACATGCTTCTTTTAGAGTTAAACGTGCAATTCGAGTGAATAAACGTATTTATTACAAGCGTCTACTGTTTGTGCTGATCAATATTTAAGAAAAATGTCACAATTTTGCTTTATTTGCCACAAACTTTTGACCGAAGGTGAAACTGTTGTGCTGGGCAGTCGTGGAATGCCAACTTTAATTGACGCAAGTGTTGGGAGAAGTTATAAGAATGCTGATTATTTAAGAAGTCAAAAGTCCGTTACAATTCGCGTGGATTGCAGAAAATCATACACCCGGAAAAGTTCCATCTCTGCAGCAACGAGAGGATTTAATTCCAAGGCCAAATACTTCAAAAGTAAGTCCTCCTCGTACTGTAGCGCGATTAAATGAATTTGAATCCAGCTTTTGTTTTCAAAAACACTGCTTATTTTGTGGCTGTGAAGCGGATGAGGAGGCTGAGCAGAAAAAAGCGCAGAATTATCGCAGAAATATTCATAAAGCAGCGACTAAATCATACTCAACATTAAAACGTGCAAGGGCAGCTTTTGACACACCTCCGAACGATCTTTAGCTAATTTTAAAAGGGATTCTTTGAATGCAAGTGTAGAAAATTTACACTGGTGTCCAAAAGTTAAGCATAATTGTTATTTATGTGAGTAGTGTGAGAAATATACATCGAAATAGGGGGAAACGTGATATGCGAGAGCAACACGGTTACAAAATAAGGAAACTACTCAAAAAAAACGGTAATATTTACTTTTATCATCCCAAAAAATAGTTTAAATGAAAATTAGACATATGAGAAGTTTACTCTTTCCCCAAAAATGTTTCTTTAAAAGATAATGCTGAAGTTCAATAGCGTGTATGGCCACCTCTGACTGCCAGACACGCTGCACAACGATTACTCATACTTTCTATGAGGTGGTGGATGAGTTGTGGGCTTAAACAGTTCCAAGCATGCTGGAGAGCTCTTTTTAGCTCTGGAGCGGAGCTTGGCGGGGGCGAATGGGCTGCAAGTTGTCTCCCGTGCATATCCCAGACACGCTCGATAAGGTTCAGATCAGGGGAGTTTGCAGGCCACGTCATTCGCTGGATATTTTCTGATTCGAGGAAGTCATCGACCACAGCTGTTCGGTGACATGGCGCGTTATCGTCCATGAACATGAACTCAGGACCAACAGCACCTCGAAACAAGCGAACATAAAGCTCAAGAACCTCGTCTCTGTATCTTTGACCAGTGACGGAGCCTGTCTCAAAAATATGGAGGTCGGTGCGGCCATCCAACATAATGCCCGCCCACACCATTACTCCTGCTGACGCAAAGTGATGTCTTTCTCTTATGTTTTGCGGTTGGAAACGAGTCCCCTTTTCTCTCCAGATTGTTACCTGACGAGAATCACTCTCTAGAGTAAAGCGGGACTCATCACTGAACATCACATTAGCCCACTGTCCCAGACTCCAATGCCGATGTTGCAAGCTCCAGTTTAAACGAGCGCGTTTATGTGCCGATGTGAGAGGAATGCAAACTGCTGGTCTTCTGGCATACAGACCGACATGAATGAATCTCTTGTAAGCAGTTTGCCTCGAAATTGTTATTCCTGTGACGGCACTAAGCGCCGAACGCAGTTCTCCGGCACTGCTGTCCCTATGACGTCGTGCAGAAATTGCCAGAAAACGATCTTGGCTTGCGGTTATGACTCTTGGTCGACCTGGTACTGGTCGCGGGTAACATCTCCCGTATTTGAAAACCTCTGCCACAGTCTCGAGATTACACACTGAGGCACATTAAGAATACGAGACACTTCAGTTTGTGATCGTCCAGATTCTAGCATTCCAACGATTCTTCCTTTCGCAAACATGTCCAATTGGTGTCTTTGGGCCATTATTAGTTCTGTTTCACCAGATCCAATGTTTCTTGGTACAGCAATTGCATGAAACGCGCCTGAACTCTCTAAAGCGTGCGAGCTGTTTTATCCACATTCCCAAATGCGCACCTAATTCGCGCATGACACCATCGACTATACTATTTTGCATAAACATATTGTTTCTTCTTCAACCAATGAATCTCCATAAGTAACTTTATATAATTTTACGAAAATTTACAGATTTTTCTCGCATTTTATGAATTATGCTTAACTTTTGGACACCAGTGTAAGAATTTTTCTGCGATAATTCTGCGTTTTGTTCTTCTCAGCCTCTTCATCCGCTTCCTCGCCACAAAATAAGCAGTGTTTTTGAAAACAAAAGCTGGATTCATAATCACTTAATACCGCTCTAGTACGAGGTGGACGTACTTTTGAAGTACTGGATATGTTCATTAGGGTGGATTGAAAAAAATCAAAATCTTATAAACGCTAAGTAATAACCCGGAAAAGTTGTCTTTTGTAGAGATATTTGGTTATGCAAAAGGATTTCGACCGCAAAAAATATCTTGAGGTGTCGTTCCGCCTTGAAGTTCATCAAAATGCATAAAAACTGGAAAACGTTACAATAATTTCATCACGTATCAAAATTTGATGTTATCGCTCTTAAGAGTAGGCTTTTTGTGTAGATTACACATAAATTGCATAAGATCATTTTAATAATAAACTGTATTTTAAAGTTAAACACATGCGTTGAATCTGGAATTTGACAATATAGTGTCAGAATTGATTAACACAGTGTTGCTCCGTACCTAGAGAAAAAACATTGGAAGTTATGATTTGTAAAAGTTTGCTTTCATATTAATTAATTCTTACATAGATACAGAAAAAAAAGCAATAAAAGCATTTCTTATCAAGTAAAAAAAAAATGTTAATTCTCCACTTAGCCCGTAACTTTGGCTCAAAATGTCAAATTTACCTATGATAAAGAACAAAGGTTAAGTATAAAAATTTTAAAATATAAATGTGGCATGCAACAGTCCACATGAGTCACCCTTTAAAACAAAAGACGTTGCTAAAGAAACTTTAATGGGTTTCGAGCCCTCAAACTGTAAGCACATTGATTAATCTTCTATCTTCTATACATATCTTCTATACATATAAAAAATAAGATGTTTGTGTGTGAGTGTGTGTGTGTGTGTTTGTGGCGCGCATCCCAGGAAAACGGTAAGGCCTAGAAAGATGAAATTTGGTATACAGGTGCAGTTTTTGCTGACAAAGTGCACCTCGGACTTCGATTTTTGATATTTTTATTAGAAAAAAAGTTATTTAATGTTTTATGCGTTTTTTTGCACTTTTTAGTACTTTTTACCTCACAGACCCCGAACCAATCGCACCACACAAATATTTTTTGTACTATAATGTAGGAAATTTAGTTTTAAATATGATGATTGAAAAAATTTTGAAGATAGAGCAATTTTTGTATTTTTTATTGATTTTTGAAAAAACCTTTATTTTACATTTTTTTCCGGGTTTAGTTTTTTTCGAAACCCATCCTGCGACAAGTATTGAACCCTCAACTCTAAAATTTTAGTTGGTAATAGTAAAAACATTCCGCCCTCTTCAGAAGAAAAAAGTTTTGAAAAATACGCAATAGTTTTTTTTTTACAATTTATTTTATTGGCAGAACACAACGCGCGCTGTTCGCTTGCCGGCTGAGTTCCGAGTTTACCTCATCACGTGATCCAACTGAAATCGTTTGCCTTCTCTTCACCTTTTTTCTTTTTTTTTTTTTTTTTTTTTGCAAGCGCTACTTTTTGAACACTACGGGGAACAAAGAGCTTTTATTTTTGAGGGCTATTTTGATTAAATAAATAAAGTCCGCGATTTTTTGCATGATCTTCGTTTCTGTTACGAATTGGCGGTTAGGTTAGGTAGATACAGAGATAGATAGAGGTTGAGTGGACAAAAAATGTTTTTGTTTTCGAATTAATACTTATATAAATAAAAAAAGATTGTACTGTCAGGAGGTAGATATGCGCAGATCGTATAGATTGATAGATAGACAAATATAGAGTTCGATATAGCAGATGGACAGCAAGAAAGAGGCATGTCCGTCATTTAAGGAATTTCAACGGGGTGTCAGTGCCCCCCTCCCCACACACACCATGACTTTGAAAAAACAATGCTTTCACATAAAAGTGGAAGTGCTTTTTGTTATTTTTCGACAAAATTTGCATGAAGAGTACGTCGTAAACCCCTCCTTTAAAAATATTCCAAACGACGGAACTGGAGATAGATCTAGAAAATATTTTATTCAAACTACTAATGATATACATAGATATAGATTGATTGATACCGCCACGAACTTTGTTTAAGCAGCCGCCGAAGGCGGCAACATCGGTGTAAAAAGGCGAATGATAATATTAAGAAAAAAGAGAAAAACGTTGATTAATACCGTCGCTAAATTGTCTAAGCAGCCGCCGAAGGCGGCAACTCTGGCGCAAAAAGGCGAATGGCGTAAAAAGGCGGACCAGTTGGTCGCCGCAGGCGGCTAGTAATAAAATAAGATGTTTGTGTGTGTGTGTGTGTGTGTGTGTGTGTGGCGCGCATCTCGGGAAAACGGTAAGGCCTAGAAAGATGAAATTTGGTATACAGGTGTAGTTTTTGCTGAAGTTGTGCACCTCGGGCTTTGATTTTTGATATTTTAATTAGAAAAAAAGTTATTTAATGTTTTATGTGTTTTTTTTCACTTTTTAGTACTTTTTACCTCCCAGTCCACGAACCAATCGCACCACACAAATATTTTTTGCACTATAGTGTAGGAAATTTAATTTTAAATATGATGAATGAAAAAAATTTGAAGATAGAGCAATCTTTGTATTTTTTACGAATTTTTGAAAAAATCTTTAATTTGCATTTTTTCCCGGGTTTCACTTTTTTCTAATTTCATCCTGCGAGAATTATCAAAGCCCCATTTCTAAAATTTAAGTTGGTAATAGTAAAAACATTTCGCCCTCTTCAGAAGACAAAAGTTCTTGAAAATACGCAATAGTTTTTTTTTTTTTTAACAATTTTTTTAATGCTGAACACATTATGTATCTCCACGCATCGGTCGAAAAAAAGCGTTCTTCAATCTTTTATGCCTCTGACGTCACTACTTGATTTCGATTCGATATGAGGCATCGAATCTTAATTGCTAAATTGTAATTGGAGGAACGAATTTTCTTTGCATTATGTCAAGCTGTGCGTTTAAATTCTTGTGTTTTTTTATTAGCGATGTTCTGAAGTTGGTCATGCTGTGACTTCGTCATTGCTAAAGCTAAGATTTTGATCATAAATATCTTTGATTATTAATATTAAAAACTGAATGCATTTTTTGTTTCATTAATTATTTTTATTTGGTTTCAGTTGATACATTGTTGTGTAACATAATTCAGCTCTTGGTCAATTCCATGATAAGGTCAACCAGATGATCAAATTTTCAAAATTAAAATTTGTAAACAAATGAGGTTTCATTTTAAAGGTAAAGAGTTGTATATTTTAAAATGCTTGTCTAAAATTTGATCACTTCAGTTATAAATAAGTTACAGCAGGTTAAACCAAGGTCAACGTCAACATCTTGAGCATTTTCAAACCATATTTGGAGACTCTCGAAGAAATTGTTTTTTCCAAAAAATACATGCTAATATTATGAATTGAGATGAATAACCATTTAAAGATACAGAGTGTTGCTGGTGATGTTGAAAAAATGTGTCAAAATATAATTCATTTTGATTTGTAAAAGAATTCCTCTGGGATACATTAAGTGTTTTACGTCCGACACCAAAATGGGCAGTTAATTATGCTGAGCCAATAATTTTAAAGCTACATACATGTATTTTTGGGTACAAAGTAAGAATTTCAATCTCTTTGATGTAACCTATTTTCATTTTGTAACAAGTGAATATTTTTTACTAAAATCTTGGTGTCGGACGTAAAATTTTTTTTACGTCCGACACCGTTACATTCCTTTAAATAACATATGTTTTCAACTGTGTTCCTAGTTTTTTGCCTTTAATTTCAAAGTTAAAGTGAAACATGCATAAAAAAACAACTTAGTGAATTTATTGTATATATACATTTAGGGTTGATAGGGGTAAGTAGGACCCCTTTTGAGAAAAGTTGTGTTGAATGAACGTAATACAGTTGATTAAGATCAAATTTGCCAAAACTATAAGTGTAAAAAGAAATTAGAAACACTAAATGACTGCGTCTATGTAAAGTTGGCCCCCTCCTCTAAAACAGTTTTTAATAATATTTTACTCAAAAGATCTGACTTGGTAAACTTTGTTTCAGTATATGTAACCTATAATTTACATATTTATAACTGTAATCATTGTTATGTATTTACATTTAAGAGCAATAGTTTACACGCAATATGAACAATTTACGTCCGACACCGAAAATTTACGTCCGACACCAAGCTAAAAATATTTTTTTAAATAATTTTATTCCTTATAATATCATTTGAAAACTGTGATATATGCTTCAATCATAAGTGTACTCTAGAATTATGATGTTTTTAAAATTAAAATGTAAGCCAATTCACAGACTTTTAATAATTTTTAAGTCAACCATCAATTTTACTATTTGTGTGTTTACTTCCAACACCAACTCTTTAATTTTTTTAATTTATACTTTAGGGATCTATTTAAAAAAACTAACATGATTTTTTATTCAGTGGGATGTAGTAAGTATCTTGTAAATAAATTTGATCATTTTGGAACAGTTTATATTTGGTAAATGGAATTAAAACTGAGAAATTTTTCTTCATTTTTTACGTCCGACACCATGGAATTGCCCTCTTTTTCTTTTAGCGGTTTGGTACATTAATTTGTTCTATAATGCGAAGATTTTTTTTTGTTTTTGAATTTCAATAAAAACAATGATTTTTATACTTTGGCAAACTCGGGTACCACAAAGACATCAATTTTTTGTGCATTTTAATAAATAAGTAAGCGCGCTTTTTTTGCATGATTTTCTTTTTGTTAGGGAATAAGATTGGAGGTTAGATCAAAATAAATAGAGATAGATGAGAAAATTTAGAGATGGATCGAATAGGTAGATAGATATACATTGAGTGTACAAATTTTTTTTTTTAATTTTGTTCTCGAATTAATACGTTTTTTCTTTGAAAAAAGATTGTTAATTACTATCAGAGGTAAATTTCCATGGATCTAGAGAAAGATAAATCTACAGGTCGATGTACAGTGAGAGATAGACAGACCCCGTTATTTAAAGAACAACAACGGGGGTTGGGGGGGGGGGGCGTCACTGCGATTTGAAAACTTTGTTAATTACTGTCAGAAGTAGATACGCATAGATCGTATAGATAGATAGATAGATAGACAAATGCAGAGGTCGATATAGTAGATGGAGAGCAAGAAAGAGACATGCCCGTTATTTAAGGAACTTCAACGGGGTGTCAATGCCCCCCCCCCCACACACACACACCATGACTTTGAAAAAACAATGCTTTCAAGTAAAAATGGAAGTGTTTTTTGTTATTTTTCGACAAAATTTGCATGAAGTGCAAGCAGTTTGTGTCTCCCCTCCCCCTCCTTTAAAAATATTCCAAACGACGGAACTGGAGATAGATCTAGAAAATATTTTATTTAAATTAATAATGATATAGATATAGATCGATTGATACCGCCACGAAACTTATTTAAGCAGCCGCCGAAGGCGGCAACACTGGCGTAAAAAGGCAGATGATAATATTGATATATAGAGAAAAACATTGATTAATACCGTCGCTAAATTGTCTATGCAGCCGCCGAAGGCGGCAACCCTGGCGTAAAAAAGGGGACCAGCTGGTCGCCGAAGGCGGCTAGTAAAACATAAGTTTGGCGTGCGAGTTGAACTATTTTGCTTCTCATAATTTTCAGTCTTGATTGAAATTGTGGCTTGATAGTATTGTGGCTTAATATTTCTAGATTCTAATCTGAATCGAATAAATCCATCCCTTTTGGTTAGACAACAAACTGTACCTGACACTTCTTTCTCTTATTTTACCTATCGTCTCGCTGCTTTAGTATGATATGTGAGGTTTTGAAAACCATACAACTCAGTACATACGCCATCAAGCAATTTCTTTCAAAGTTTTATCGAAAGTCCCCTTTTTGAAAGAGGGAGCTGCCGAGTTTTACCAGTTCTGCTTATCAATGAGCTCGTAGTATTCTCTCAGCTTCAAAATTGAAATCTGGAATTATAAATGTTCTTTGTCCATCTTCAAACTGGTCGTCGTAATCCGTCTCGAAACAAGTTCTCTGATGGTCATCCGCAATACCTAGTGTTATATTTTTTAGATTCTCAAAGTAACCAGTTTGCAGAACAAGAGCTGGTAATCTAAACATAATACGATGACAAGTTTGAAGAATTCGATTGTACAGCGATAATTTACAATTCCAGATTTCAGCTTTAGTTCTTTGAAAAGTGTGTCAGAAGTGGGAAAACTCGGATCATCTTCTTAAAAAGGAATATCAGATAAAACTTTAAAAGAAATGGTGCTTGATTGCGTATCTATTGAATTATATGAAATTATATGATTTCCAATACCTCATGTTATACTAAAGCAGTGAGACGACGCGCAAAATTAGATGAAGAAGCGTCAAAAACAGTTTGTTGTCTAACCAAGAGAGATGGATTTTAGAATCTAGAAATCTTAACTACAATGTATCACTAAGGCCAAACATTGTCAGCAGTCAAGATAATAATGCGACTCGCCAGCCAAACTATGTTTTATTGTATGAAATGTGGTTACAGTTTGAGAGCTCAAAAAACATTTAAAGGGGGGGGGGGGGTGTTTAGAGGGGCATTTTTCTCAGTTTTTGGAGAAGGCTCTTGTTTTTGAGGGGGGCCCCACGATATTGAGGGGTGCCCCCATGCCCTTAGTGGGTTGGGCACCTCCGGGTACGCGAACGATGCCACACGGATTAGAATAGCCAGATGTTATTCAAGGCCATGCGAGTAGAGGGGATTCTGTATGTGACTGGCTGTCTTTTGAGAGTACGCAATATCTGGGAAATGGTTTGATCTTGGAGATAAAAATCATAAAGACCATTTTTATAGAGAATTTTGAGATCTACAACTTTAGTCTGAGGTACTTTTCGATAAAACTTACCGTTTTTGAGAAAAATCCAAAAAACCTAAAATTTTCACCTTTGACCCTGAATAACTTTTTTAGCGCACACGGGATCGACGGGGACTTTTGGCACTTTATTTGTAATGCTAAACCCAAGGTCTCTAAAAAAATTTGGCTTTGTCGGAATTTTTGTTATTTGATCACTATTTTTGTGTCTAAATTGACCGGGCTAAAGCTTCCAATTCCATTTCACCACAAGAACTGCAGTACAGATAAAACATTTGGTGCAATATGAAATGTTGCCTTCGAGGGCAAGGTGGCCTGTTTTTAAAGGCGTTGGATTCGTAAATGGAAGGTCTCGAGTTCGATGCCTGCCAGTCGAAGGTTGTCGGTGTGAGCTAATGATTGGAGCACTTCCAATCTGTCGTGGGCACAAAATCTTCCAAGATCCCATTCCAAAACAATTAACGCTCTGGGGAGAGTTGAATGCGAGGTTGCTGGACTGTGGGTCTATCACTCTATCGTCTTGACTAGTTGGCACCAACAATCAAGTGCCCCACCCAACAAGGTAAATTAAAAGGAGTTGGTAACCTGTATAAGTGTAATGTCAAATTACTTTATGTACTTGTTTCTCAAAACCTTTTTTTGATTGAAACTTACTTTGTTCACTGTGTTTTCAAGAGAGATTTAAGAGTCTACAGAACTTTAAGGAAATTCTGTTTGTTTCATAATAAATTAACTTTTAACCAGTAGAAACTTTTTAAGTGAAAAAGCACAGATTTTGACCATAAAAACAGTTTTTAGGAAAAAGTGTGAGTTCTGAAGAAGAAAGTTTCGCTTTAGTATAATTATGAACAAATAAAATAAAGTGTGGTGAAAATTTCAAAGTAATATGTAAGGAAGTTTTCTAGAAAAAGGAGCATGAGTTTTTAAAACGGACGTTTCGAGAAATTCGCATTTAAAAATAACAGTTCTACATTTATTTTAATACATTTTTGCACCGTTGATGCTTGAATTAAGTTACTTTTAATCCGCATTAAAACATAAATTCGGTCTCGAATGAAAGCTTTTTATATTTTGAATACATAAAAACTAACAAATTAGTATTTTTTAGGTTCTATGGTACCAACATTCCTCAAGTGTAATGGGTAGGTATAGGCATCTAGACTGCAGAGCAATGTTTCTTTCGAACTTTAGCTGGTTGATTCCAATGTAGTGTAAAGGAGTTCATGTTTGGAATAGAAGTGATATTACAACAATGTCAGTCCTAAAATGGTAGCTTATATGTAAGCAAGGACTTTTAAGACCCTCTTCGCCACCAGCGAAGGCAAATTCCAGAAGGCATAACACAGATGAAGGCACATATGACAGCAACTTAGTTCACATTGGTTGTTGTTGCGAAAATCATTCGGGTATCAGAGTCCAAATAGAGAATGCTACCCGGTAAAAGACACAAATACATAGCTTTCGTTCAAGGAAATCAACTAAGGTGAAAGTTCTATTTAGTTCAGACAGCACGCGATATTTTGAAGCACCAACTATCAGTATTTTGATAGTTTCGATCCAAACGAAAAGCCGAACAACTCCTAGTTCAGTAACCCCAACAGGTATTGATTTGGAATCGGAATTTGGAGGGCTTAGTGACCACAACATGTTTAACGTGCCCCAGTCAACATTAGAGAACACAGATTATTTTCGACCGGCTGGCATCGAACCCAGATCCCTCCGAGTTCAACGCAGTGCCGATCAGGTCACCACGTCCTCTCTTCACACTGGTAGCTAAAATTATTTAGCACACCATCGACGGTGGTGCGGCAAGTAACCATCCTTAGACGGCAGTCAGAGCTTCAAGTAAGTAATAGACAGCTCTAGAGACAGCAATTAGTTATTGTTTAGCTCAGTGGTAGAAAAAACTACATTTATTTTGTAGCGAACTACAACTACAACTACTTCGTTACAAATGTAGTTAACTACAACTACAACTATTTTTTAAATTTAGCAACTACAAACTACTTTTGAAATGTAGTCGCTACTTCGCTACTTTTTAAAAAATAAGTAAATAAAAAGCATACAGACTAGGGTGCCCCACAAAAAATGAAAGTCGATTTTTCTAGAGGCATACCCTCTTATATTTTTCTTCTTGTGTTAAAACAATTGTAAAAAAAAAAGTTTCATGCAATTGGAACAACGGCACCCCGTGCCGACCTGCGTCTGAAAGGTTAAGTCAGCATTTGTAGGTACGAGTATGCCAGGACAAATTAAAAAAAAAAAAAATCTTTTTTCAGTAACCCGAAATTTTTGTTGATAAAACGTTGCCCCCATATCCCACACTCCACATGACCATAAAATCGATTATTCAAATTAAAAAGACATTTAGATATCCCACACTTGGCCTAAAATTTATACTTTTCTTCAAAAAACTGATTTTTTTTTTTTTTTTCTATTTATCTACATATTAATTGAAACAAAATATCAAGTTCAAAAATTATTAGCGAACACATTTTCAGATCAACACATTTGTAAATGAATAATAATATTTAAAAAAAAAAAGAGAAATTTAAAATGAAAATTTAACTTAACCTTGAAAAAATGCATATCTTTGAGTACTATGTAGGAGATTTAAATATTGCAGGAGAGCAAAAATTTCTATTTAACGCTAATTAACCTACTTTACTGCTCATATTTTTTAGCTTGATAATTTCGTTAAATTTACCTTGCTTTTTAAAAAATTGTATCAAAAAAAGGTAAAGAAAATTATAAATTTTCGGCCAAGTGTAGGATACCTAAAAGTTTTTTTTTTAATTTGGATTAATATGTTTGTGGTACATGTGGGGCTATAGGGCCTACGTTTTATCAACGTGAAGTTTCGAACTTCGAAAATATATATATACATATTATTTGGTCTAGTACAAAGGGCTGGTTTTTACTCTCAGAAGAAAGCCAGTACTGGTTGCCGTTGTTCGAATTATATGAAACATTTTTTACAATTGTTTTGACTTTAAAGAAAAAATACAGAGGGTGTGCAACTTGAAAAATCAACTTTTGATTTTTCGGGGACACCCTAATACACACACACGCCGTACGAAGATCGAACGGAAAAAGGTTTAGATTGATAAATTAGCTCATCTGAACATGGAATATTACTAAGAATTATCTATTATTTCTTTTTTCCCCAAAATGTTCGTTATTATACTTGCATAAATAACATTCTACTAATGCTCGTATTTATTGTAAGCCGGTCAGGTTAAAGCTTTCGATACAGGGCTTTAGGTTAGGTCAGTTTAGTAACATCTTATATAACATTTACAGCTTTTTTATTTGGTGAACACAGCAGAAGCACTATTTTTACAAAACTTTAATTTTCACGATTTTTCCGAGTGCGTCGTAATCACGAAAATTTAAGCCGCGTGAAATACTTTTGTTTTTCAACTTTCGATCTCTTCATATAAAATTCACGAAATTTTCAACTCGCAAAATCACCGATACCTTAATTTTCGCGAAAATAAGTGCTTTTACGGTCTAGGAACAATAATCTCTTTGAAATCTAAAATGTTCATCCACGGGACATTCTCGGCAGCCAGAAAAAACAATGGAGTTGACAAAATTGGCGGTTATCTCTAATTCATATACTTTCTTTTTAAGTCAAGCTCTATTCAATATAAATATTGACGAAATATGAAAAATACGATGACAAACTAACTAACGACGTCAAACAGATATAACGTATGGCGTCAAAACGATATATCTGAGGATAGCTTGTATTTTTATGAACTTTATTTCTCATTGTGTCTGCTGATGCACTTGTTTAAAACTTGCACCAGTCAAATTCCTTTGAACCTTGATTTTTTTTCGGAAGTTTATTTAAAAGTAGTTTCGTGATATCGCTACAAACTACTAACATTTTGTATCAAACTACTCGCTACACTACTTTTTTTTTAAAAGTAGTGCACTACACTACAAACTACTAAAAAATGTAGCTACTACAGTAGCGTCGCTACTTGTAGCGCGCTACTCCCAACCACTAATTTAGCTGCATCTTAAAAAAATTTTAATCAGTTTTTACAAGCATTTTCGGCTAAGTTTTGGCTGGTAAAACATTGTTTATCAAAATAACTCGGCGATATTATTATATGTTTATACATTTACTTTCAAATTATGGCAGTCATGTGTTTGTTGTCCAATGAGAGATAACAAAAAGATCATCTTAATGCGTCTACTTTACATACTTCGTATCAGAAATGTTTGGTATTGTGTGATCTTCAAGCCTAATCACCAGTCTTTTTTTATTACTTTCTCTAGTTCCCTTACGCGTATCCACATTAACGGTACAAAGCAAACATTTACAGGTATCAACTACTGCAAATCTTATGATCTACTGTAAAATATTCAAATTTAAATATTAATGAATAAGATTGTATACTTTCCGAGAAAATTTTTTGCTTGTTACCTGTAGTTCTTTTTCAAAAGGTAAACGTAATAGAACTAAGAACCCAAAAGTAAACAAACGTGGCCCAAGATTTTTGTTGAACTAAGTTACGTCATCAATGAAGTCATTTATCAGCTTTTGTTGAACGCATCGCGGCTTAAGAAAGGCTATTCGGAAACTTCGAAAGATCTTTCATTATATGTAATGACTAAGCTCCGAGAAAAGAATTTTCTGCTAATGAGATTTTTGTTGACATTCTTTTCACAAGATGCTTCAAGTATTTAGTAAAAAAACTATGAAATAATAATAAAGTGCAAAAGCTAACATTGATTGTTTTTGATCCTATCGTCTTTTTAAGCACTTTTTTTTCCTATTATTTTTGTAACCGTCGTAGACGAAAATATTTTTTTTTTTTTTTTTGACTAGTACAGCAGAAAATGCGAAAAAAGTAAGAAACATTGATTTTACTTCATATAAAGAAAACAGAGGCGTAACTACTTGGTGTCGTAGAGGAAAGTCGCCTCGGAATACCGGTAATTTCGATTACAGCCGGCAAATTCTAGGTTTTCCGTATTTATAAAAAATTTCAAACAATCATTTTTTTCCCAGCTTTCTTGGCATGTGTTTTATAAATTTCATTTAAATATCTGAAGCTACACTTCATCAAAAAAAAAAAAACGCCTAAAATTGCGCTTTAAAGGTTTTAGTTTCGAAACGATTCAGGAGGAGAGTTCTAAACTCCATTTTTTCCACTAATGTCATCAAAGTTGATCTACAATACACGTTTTTAGGATTTTAGCATCGAAATATTTCCGATGGAAATCTCTCAAACCCATTTTCTCTAATTTCAACAAAGATTGTCTAAATTTAGGTTTCTGGATTTTTAATTTCAAAAAATTGATAGGAACAGTCTCAAACAGCACCCCTTCCCCAAGGGTTATCAAAGGTATGGAATACAATTTGCAGTTTTAGGACTTCATTTTCAAAAATATTTTGAAAGTTTGCCCTTTTGAAAGAATCCTCCCCTACTCAACCATTTATGAAAGATCGTCTAAAATTGTGTTTTTAGGATTTCAATTCAAAAACCATTTTAGAAAAGAACCCCTCCCATTACCAAAAGTAGTCTAAAATTATTTCGGAACAAATTTGAAAATTTTCCAAGCGAGTCCTTGAACCACGTTCCTTTCCATTCCGTCATCAAAATGAACTATAATTTCGTATTTCAAACTTCAGTCGTGAAATATTTCCTGGAGAGAGTATCCAAGTTATGTTTCATATTTTGCACAAAAATTTGGATTTCAATTTCTTTGGAACTTATAGTTTGAATCTAAGGATGGTTGACACCAACTGTAACAGATAAAAAGTAAGCCCTAAATATAATATTGCTATAGATATCGGAATAACGACGAGGTGACGACGATATTTGTTCCAAAAGATGCCATTGGAGATGAGTCAGTGCTCACCCCCATCATCCGGGTGGAAGTCATTCTTAATGATTCGGAAGAAAAATTCCAGCCGATTCGAACAGGCAACACTGTGACGACTGAATTAAATTTTGAAAAACGAGGTAACGAGTTAGCTAAATCTCTACAAGCCGTAAAACGGGGTAGCTTTGTAAACCAGGGTGATTTTGCCCGATTTTAATTCAAAGTTTCGCCTCTTAAAAGTAGTACTTTAAGTTTCCGCTTTGGGACTCTATGGTTGTGTAATGTCGTCTCTACTTTGTGCAGAATGCACGCGGAAAAGGCAGAATGGTTCCTGATAAGTTATTAGTCAAACATGTTGTTTTGTAGACTGTAAGGCTATTCAAAGAAATTTTAGTGTGCTCCAAATGACATCTGTGATGTCTACGCGTTGAGTCAGTGAGTATCATCGGTTGCATCATACTGTTGCTCTTATAATAAAGAAGAAGTAACTTTTTTTTTTTCAAAACCATACACAGTAGGTATAAACCTTGTAGGCAATTTCACCCCTTTTTTTACAAAAAATATGAGGTTACATTTCACACTTGATCCTTACAAAAATGGATCCTTACTTGAAAATGTATAAACGAATAAGGATTACTAGTAATATATGTATGTTTTATTATTTGTTTCCAGTAAATTTAGCGAAATGCCACGCATATATAAATAAAAATTGGGGCACCTGCAAAATGTCTCTTATACAGTTGTTGTGCTCGACAAGGCAATTTGTAATGTTGTTGAGTTGGGGTTGTGGATTTGGCTGAAAAGCAGTGGATTCTCCGAACAACTTTTGAGAAATCTCAAGGCAAAAGCAGTAAACAATGTACACTGTTAAAAATTCAGGAAGATTTTCTGGTAATTGTTACTGTAAAATGGCGGACTTAACGCATCGCTCATTTTTACGGTAATTTATACCGGAGAAATAAGCGATCCCAGCTCCAATTGGTTGCTGCGGCCTACCGAGGAAACCGTAAAATTTTACAGTAACATCTGATTTTCACGGTAATAGTTACTGGCAACATGGATGCCAGTAACAATTACCGTAAATTTTCCGGAAAATTTTTAACAGTGTAGGGGGAAAACACGCCTATCAGTGCCTGGGGATAACGAAATAATCAAACACATTTTAATATGCGCTAATTAGGGCATGCCTCTGTCATCAATGGAAAAACGACTCATTGCTAAAGATTACTTGTCCCCAGCTGGTATAGAGTGTGAGTGACGTTCAAGAGTAATCTTTTAGGGGTAGATTCGTTCAAGTCATTTCTGAATCGTCCTAGAAAAGATCTCTCACAAACTAAATGTCAAAATCTATCCCGATCAAGATCCGGTGCAGGTCCTGAGTCGATATCTTCTTATTTCAATCATCAGTATTAATGCTTGCGTACCGTTCACCCGATAACCCCATGAGTTACGAGGAAACTGATCTTAGTGGAGACCCAATTTCCAAATTAATGATAACAGTGAAACCTGTGTATAACGATACTGTCTATAACGATAACCTGTCTATAACTTTTTTTTTTTTTTTTTTTTTTTTTTGCCCCAGGAAAATGTTAGCATGAATAATCAAACTGTCTGTAACGATAACCTGTCTATTACGATATTTTTTTTAGGTCCCAACAGCATTGTTGTAGATAGGTTTTACTGTATTTCGAAGTGAAGTAAAGTATCCTGAAAGCAGTATGAACAGCTCCAAAGGGAGTATCTCTCATCGTTGCTAATACTGTTGCTAGTGAATTGCTATTGCTGGTGGTACTTATCTACTATTGATGACTGTTCCTATTGCTGATTGTTAATCGCTTTGTAGTGTATAAAACAGAAAGTTTTTCTTTTTTTCCAACTTTTTTGTACATTTCAATGTTTATATCGTTTCCAGCACTCCTTTGTTCAATAAATATTTTTCATTAATAGACAGTGTGGTTTTATTTACCCCTGATAAAGTTGATCTTGTCCAACAAAATATTTGAAGGCGTTTTCCTAGGAAAAGTATAAGTAGGCAGTGCCCTTTTAGCAGGTTGACTTCGCCCACTCTGCTTTTAATATTTTTTAAATATATCGAGTGGAGTCAAAAATGTAATGCACTAGCGATCTCGATTCCTTTTGCCTTCCCCCTAACAGCAAAATTTTCATTCTTCCAATATTCATGCAGTCAGTACAAAAACATCGACTCTAAACTTGAAAACTGGGCAATGTCATCCCGGTTTACGGTTATATAAAATGACTTCTCCAAAAAGCGTCCATGTGTTTGAACGCGAAAAACTTGAGAACTGCTTGGCCGCTGAAGTTTTCACAGTTTGTTTCTTTAATTCCAGAAAATGTTTGCAAATCGGTCCGAAAAAATTTCGAATGGTGGTTTTTTTCATTCTAATTTAAGACTCAATTTTCACATAAATTCCTGATTATGGAAGTGAAAAATTACCCGCACGTATTGATGTTATGTATCGTTGGAAAGGGTGGATTTTTCTGAGTTTTATGCAATTCGTTCGAATTCTACAACTAAATTACATCGGGAGTTATTCACGATTTCACTTCGAACTGTTCACGGCTTCGTTGGTTTTTAAGCAATACCTCCTTCAACAATAAAAAGTCAACAAATTGTCCCACAGTTTTCTTTTTGACACCATTGGAAGGATCGACTTTTTTTACCTCAGATCTAACTCGACCCGTGTTTCGAAGATTTAAGCTTCCATCTCAACTAGGAAAAAAGAAGCGAGTGTTTTAACCTGGATTTTGAAAATCTCTTCTCCATTCAAGTTAGTAATGATGTATTTTGTGTTGCCATTGTTACGTCTTTTAGTTTTTTCGTTTGTTTATCATTTTTGGACGAAAAAAAAAAAGAAAAGAAAAAAAAGTTTAATCAAGTAGGGTGAAATGCTTGAAGTTAAGATAAAATTATGTGTGCAGATTTTTATTGGCGAAATAGAATCTTTATTTTTATTTCCGAGTAGGAAGGGAAATTTATGTATGCTCAAAGGGCTTCTTTTAAAATTTACAGCACGAGCACATCCGTGAGAGTACAGTTATTTATTATTAAAATATTCCTTAGTGAAAAGTGCATTGACAGTTGAAGTTCTTTGAAATATATTACCTTATAGCTCCGAACTCCTAAACATTGTTTTTACTTTTTTTTTTTTTTGTATGCAGGAAAATAGGCGTTAGCTAAAGAGGATTTTTGAAAAATGAAAGAGATTTCTTTTTTAGTGGGTGGGGAGGGGGCAACGAATAAAAAATGGGATACATCGTTTGCAGATTCCAACTGCATTTTTAATAAAATCTTATTAAAGTTCGGCTATTTTGTTTCGCACTGTATAGACAACATTCGTGCTTAATTTCCTTTTTTATTTACAAGTACATAGTTTATGTAGGGGCGGAATTTTTTGGTGCTGATTTAATTTCACGATTTGCTTCTTCTTGCCCACTTATGCATTACAAAAAATATTACAAAAAAGTTTCAATTTAAACTATTCTTGCTAAACAAAAATATTTCGAATGTCCTGAAACATAATACTAAGAATAAATTTGACATTTTTTAAATTAAGTTAGATTTTCTCTTCGTTTTTAAGAAATATACTGTTTGATATTTTAAACCGCGACCTTCCTCGAATTTGCGCATGCGTCAGGTCGCTTCTGATTTTATCAAAATAGGGGAGATATTGATAAGAGAGATAACGAATGTTAGGGGATTTATTTATTGTTTTGTTTTCCGTTGGATTCGTTTATTAAAGGTGTTGGTTTAAGTTGAGTTTTTTTTTTTTTTTCTTCTTCTTTTTTTTTTTTTTTTTTTTTTTGAGCAATCACGATTGCTTATTGTTCTCACTTGACCGTCCTTGATGTTACGGTTCCTTTTTCAGCTTGGGCCAAAGGCCTCTGCAGCACCACCACCCGCCTTCCTCCAGGTGCGGCTGTCCCCCGGTCCTGAGCTATACGCTTCTCCTGGTCGGAGGCGTCTATATCCTACACACACGCACGCTCACACACACACAAACACATGACTTCACACACATACACACACTCATGCCTGCACACAGACACAAACACACATGCCTACATACACACACACGAACGCCTACACGCACAAGCGCGTACAGAACAGTAACTCACACACATGCATACATACACTTACACACACGCGCACCCACACACATGCGCCTACACAAACACACTCGCGCATACACACGCTCGTGATTGCGAAAAACATAATTTGAATTCAAGATGCAAATATTCAAATTATTTGTTTTTTAAGTTATTCACCTTCTTTATCAGTAAAGCAAAAATGCTCTCATGGTGCATTTTCTTAATCAAGCTCTCACCCCTTTTTAAAATAGAACCGTTCAACGGTGCTAGTCGCGGCAGTCGAGGTCGGACAGTACTTACAGCCGCACACACATACAGCTGCAGCTAGAAAATCGATGTTGACATATGGAAAGTAGGCTCATTTAATACTGGACGAACTTCTTGTTTTATCTCAATATAACTCAATATACTCCAGTCTTATAACACACAAATGCTAATTTCCGGTTAATGAGCAAGTAAACTTATGAATGTTTACAAAACCGAATAGAACGGAGGATAAAAAGCCTGCTTGGAAAACTACTCCTTACAAACTTCATTAATATCACAAGTGTGCTTGTTACACAGTTTCTAAGTTGTTTAGTCGAAAAGTCCCACTTTTGACTTTAAATAATTTGTTTTAAAAAGTCTTCGTTAATTAGTTTACTCTGAGAGAAAATGATTTGCGCGGGAGAATTGTCAGAGAAGGAATTAGTTGACTAATGGGAACAAGTATTTTTGTCAAGGCTAGGGCATCAGGTCTGATGAAGCTACGGGCAGATCATTCGCCACTTCAAAGTAAAAGATAGTAATACAACGAAAGCAAAATTCAAAATTTGCGTGAAAAGTTCCTGAGGTCATAAAAATAATAAACCAAAAAAGAAATACATTTTACACTTTGTTCAAGTTCAAGGGTTTTTTTTTTATTGTTTGTGTACAAAACTTTAAGTAAAATATTTAATAATTAACGCGAATCAACTAGAGAAATGTCTTACCTACTCAAACAAGAAAACATACACACACAAAAGGAAGAAAATAAGAAGTATAGAAAAGAGAAATAAATATAATAGTAAATAACCGTTCTAGCATAATGGGGTCGTTTCCCAAATTCTAAAAGTATTTGTTTCCGAAAGAGCATGCTTAAAAAAATAGGATTTGACAATTTTTCAAATAATTTGACCAAGTTATTTATATATATATATATATATATATATATATATATATATATATATATATATATATTGAATTATTTTGATCGAAGCTTTTTCATAGTTTACACTTTTGCCGATGACATCACAAATGATGAAATGCCATTCGCAGAGCAAAATATTTAATTCGCTTCTTAGCTCACATGTGTTGGCAATGATATGGTTGATAGCAAGCATGGAGCGCAATATTTAATTCTCTTCTTGATTATTATAACGTGGAAACGCGTTACACAGATGCTCTAAAATACGTCATTTCTGACGTCTTAAAGACCACGCCTTATTTTCAAAATCGGACATTTTATAAAATTAACTAAAAATTAAACGTTGGAAAAATGCAAGTTTTTCCCTCCTCGCTCTATAGTTTTTTTAAATCAATTTCAGTGACTAAAAATAGTACTTTTGACTGAAAGAAACAACCCCATTGGAATGAAATTACATAGAGTAATTGTACAAATTATATTTAAAACACAAAATTTATTCAAAGCTTTTAAATATTTATAGCGATTTTTTTCTTTTTTTCTTCGTTTGGAGAACTTTGTAATATTGGTTCATATATATTTTTGGGGAAAACTATAATGTAAACTCATGTTTATATTTGGGGAAAACTTCAGCTACACTTAGTATTATACTTAACAGTGCGCTAGAAAAAAGAGTTGCTATCTTTTCTTCAATATAAGTCTATTTCTGTAGACAACCAGTTAAGGAAAACTCTTTCCAATGTGACAGACGTCTCAATAACCAATTAATAATGAAACTTTTATCATAACTGTAAACACATTTCTCATTTTTTTATAGATATTTTTGATTAAGTTACAAAACAGTGATACCCAAAAAATCCAACACAAAATACCGAGAGTATAAAAAATGTCGATATTTTTACAAAAGCATCATTGTTTTGTCAGACATCGGCATCGATGTCGCACTACTAGTAAAAAATAATAATAATTTTTTAAGCAATCACGAATTTTTCTTTTCAAGGTCCAAAAAGATTTAAATCACTTGGTGCGAGGTCGATACTACTAGGAGAGCGGTTCGATATCTCTCACAGCAGGAACCTAATCAAACTTCTTGTTTCATTAATGAAGCATGTATAAGTCAGCGCAGCCAACTTCCTACAAACATTTTGTCCTGTTAGTGGACGTTCAGCTCCATCCAACGGCACCGTTTGAAAGCTCTGATCATCTTCGTTATATTCCGTGTAATTTTTATTCATACAGAGAATCTGCACACCCATCACAGCTCTTTTTATTTTATTTTTGAAGCCCCTTCGTAAAATACGAGCTGATGTGTGCATCACATGACTTCCTTTTACGCCAATTTAATGATAATAGCACCTTAGAGTAAGCAAAGAAACAATTTTAATATTTTTATCCCAAGTTTGTTGCGGACGAAAGCAAAAAAAAAAAAACGTTTTATACAGATTAATTTTCCTGAATATTGGACATTTTAATGTGATTCAATCGTTAACTCTCTAAATATCGCTAATAGTGGGCAAAAAAAAAGCCCAGATTTAAAATTTAAAAAAAACGCCAAATTTGTCGCCAAGTTGACGACCAAAAGCTTGGCGATATATCGCCAAGTGTTTGTCAAATTATAACACCACTTGAGTTTGCATTGAAATTAACAATGATTTCCCCCCAACAAGGTGTAAAAGACCCCATCTGGAACATCCGAATGCAATCAAAAGAGGAGATGCACAACTAGACGCCACTAGGATTCTACGTACCAAATTTCAACTTTGTACTACATACCGTTTTTGAGTTATGCGAGATACATACGCACATACACACATACGTACATACGGACGTCACGAGAAAACTCGTTGTAATTAATTTGGGGATCGTCACAATGGATATACGTTTTTAGTCGGGTTCAAAAAAGAAATTCAATATTCATTCGGGGGCGAGAAAAATGGAAATTAAGGCTGATTTTCGAGAGAACATTTTTTCGCGAATACAATACTTCCTTTACTTCGTAAAAGGAAGTAATAAATGCAACAATAAATAAATTGAAGAAATAATCACAATGGTGAATGACTAAGAAACTAAGTGAATTAATGAATAAATAAATGGAAATGGCTTAATAAATGACTACATAAATAATTTAATAAAAGAAGAACTAAGTTCATAAAATTAACTATTTCACTTTTGCATTTTCACTTGCCAAACTTACAGAACCTACGTAGTCCTGAGGACTCTACTAGATACCTAGTAGAGTCTTACTACTGGCTTACTCAACTAGGGATGTAAAGCAAGCCAATGATGACTTTGAACTTCAAATGCAGATAAAAACGAATACAGGCGTCCCTCGTATAACACGGTACTTCTACAACACGGTTTCGATATTATAAGGTACCAAATTTGTGGTTATTATAACCCGGTTTCGATATTACACGGTACGAAACTTGAATTTAATACTTCATGGCTTTGATATAACTCGAATCTTATATTTTAACAAGAAGTTCTATCTAGAACTAGACGAGCCTACTTTCCCGTATACCCATACTACTTTCTAGTACCTGATCAATATTCTCAAAAATAGCTAAAATCGCAAATTCCTTCAAACATATTTTAAAAATACTTTAAGCTGATTTCTAGGTATAAAATATTCCTCACTCATCTAAAAAAAATTAAATGCATAAAAAAAAGCAGCAACCTTTAAACAAAGCAGCTAATACACTTTTTTCCATTAAAAAAATCTTCAACAGCTTTCAAAACGAAAAAATAATAATTAAAATTAATAAGCTCCATAGACTAATAATAAGAGTAGACCGAGCTATGGCAACCCTTTTGCTGCTCATAAACCAAACCATGTGACTGGTGGATATCCTAGCAACAGTGGGCGTTAATCGTAGCAGACGATCAACGCCAGCGCGAAATAAAATAAATATAATTGATGGAACACGGAAGAATGATCTTTTATGGAGTCTGATTTGTAAATTTGTTATTCTAAGTTGTAAATATTTTGTTAATATAGTGAGTTTTTCGTTTAGATAGCATTGTGCATTTTCTTTAGTCAATTTCAATAACTCTCTAAGCAATAAAAGATGCAAGCGACCAAGAAGAATCAGCAAACGGTAAGATTTTTACCTACAGTTTCAATTTAAGATACCGATTAGTACATTTTTGCGTTAACGCAAAACGTTTACGCCATTTCGTTCACGCCAACGCTGACAGCTCCAAATGAAATAAAAGTTACCGAAAACTGACAAAAACTATTACTAATGTCGAAATGATGCATAACTAAAAGAAAAACAGTTCAATCTCTGCACCTGGAAGTTTTTTTAATGAAAGCACATTGTCTTAAAATACATGTCGAGTGCCAAACTATAGATAATGCTGCCATCTAGCAACCATGCTGCCAAAGTCTTCGCCAAGCGCTTCCAGTAGTCACATGATACATCTATGAACCAATTTTCTTTATCAACAAGAATGAGAAAGCTCTGTCTACTCTTATTATTAGTCTATGATAAGCTCGTTAAAATAAATACATATCAAAAAAAAATCGTTTCTTTTTTCCCTGTTGCCAAAAATAATTTTTTAAATGAATTAATGCACTTACCTAAAAAAATAAAAACAAAAAAATGTCAACTTAAAGAAATACTTTTCATTGTCAAAAAAAAAAAAAAAAAAAATCGTCTGCGCATATCTTTATGTAGAAACATAAATGACTTCGAGTTTATTCCCCGAAAACTAAAACTACCGTGAAAATAAAAAAAGTCATATCAACAATAATTATTTCGCAGTTAAAGCCATAGCTGCGGAATCGGAGTCAATCTCATTTTGAGATTAAGGAGTCAGAGTCGAATACCCGAGAATCGGACTCAGTCATTTGTTCTTCGTGTACAAATTTTTGCCAAAGCTACGAAGTCAGAGTTGAAGTCGGGGAGTCGGAGTCCGATTAATTGTCGGGCACAGGAGTCGGAGTCAGGTGCCCCTAAATTCTCGGAGTCGGAGTCTGGAGTTTGGCGTCAAGAGCTATTTCCAACAAAATTTGTTTGAAGTAAATCCGCCTTCAAGTGCGGAATCTACATTGACTTTCAGTTTCCCCGTAGGCGCTAATATTAAGGGATTTGAACTGTTCAAAATTGAACGGAAAATTTTTCATACAAGTTTTTCATCAAAAGCTTTTTCCTATAAAGTTTGTTGGAAGCAAATTCGCCTCACAGTTCAGAATTGCCTCGAATTTCCCCGTAGGCGCTAATGTTAAGTTTTTTTGAACTGTTCAAAATTGAGCAAAAAATAGTTCAAATCAAAAAGTGAAATATGGGAATGAGGTGTCCTTGCCGAGATCTTTCGAACAAAAAAAAAGTTTGTTCGAATCGGACTATTCATTCAAAAGTTATTAGGGGGGGGGGGGGCAGACTGACAGACCGACAAACATTTTCCCCATCTCAATACCCTACTTTCCAATTTTTAATTTTTTAATATTTATTTAATTATTTTATTTATTTTTGACTTTTTGTTTTTCACGATATTTTTAAGATGCATTAAGCCTTCTTTCATGCTTTTTTCTTCTTTTTCTGACTTTTACTGAGAAAGTAGGCTAAAAAGATGGAATTTCATTTTTGTTTAATACATTCTGCTAATGTTTGATAACTCTAATAAGTTTTAACTTTGTTTTTATGAAACTTAGTTTCGATATAACACGGTACACATCTCTTGATTTACATCATTTCTAAGTTTCGTATAACACGATTTTAATTTAACACGGAACACGGTTTCGACGTAACACGATACAACTTATATATAACCTGATTTTTCTCATGCACAGCTATAATTAGTATTAAAATAAGTAAAAAAGTTATGTTTAAAAAAGTTTCGTATAACACGGTTTCGATACTTCACGGAACGAATTAACTGTGTTATACGAGGGACGTCTGTACTTTTTTCTGCAAAAAGAACAAGGCCCTTGACACAGCTGTAACTCAGAGCCAGAAGGATGTTAGTCACATGATAGTAGTTTTACAGTGGAGAGGAAAAACTTTTTTCTGGCACATGCAAAAGATGGGACGCACGCTCTTTTAACCCTGGTTAAACATTGAAAAGAATTGTTGTTGTTGTTGTGTGCCAGCAAGACTGGCAATTTGGGGTGTGCTGTTTCACTTTTCCAACTGTACCGTAATTTTGAGTGAAGTCCGACTTCTACAGTACATAGCCACACACTGCAAAAAATAATTGTTGCTTTTATAGTAATATACTGCTTTTTCCTACAGTTTAATACTGCTCTGCCAAATAACAGAGAAAAACTGTAAAAATATTTTAGATTGCGCAAAACGATGCGCAAAAGGTGTTTCTTTCATACGGGAACAGAAACTAATGAATTCAAGATATTGGCAGCCATGTTTTTTGATGATTCGGGTGTGCTGAGGCAGGACTGCTCAACTGTAATCCAAGTTAAAGGTAAGTGCTGGTTATATTATTCATTCCCTTTTCCTCAAAATATAGTTTTCTTTATCATCGAGAATGTATGTAAAATAACAGTTTATTTTGAAATCGCAATTCGTATCCCAATATTCGTTGATGCTGACTTTGCAATTTCTTATAGTTGCTAAGTTGCAGCGATTGCTTTCTAGCAAAAATCTGAGTAGTTGTTGTGATTCTGAATATTTTACTGCACGTGTGATAGTTTTTAAAAATTTTCTGAAACTCAAATTTTATTTAGAAATAAATCAATTCCTTTCTTGATCGTATTTAAAGTTATTAGAACATTAAACTTTGTGTGATTACATTTTGTGTTATATACTATGTCCGTACTTAAAATTTAAATTTTTATGTTCTCTAGTGAATTTTTAGCATATCGCGATTGACTTCTTTCTTCTGTTTTTTTTTTTTTTTTTCTTTCTTATGTTCAGTTTTAAATTCTTTAACATTTTGCATTTAACGATTTTATTGAAAAACTTTACGTTATAGCGTCAGTAGCTTTTATATTCTGTACATAATTCGATGAATAAAATGTAAATAAATAAAATAACAACGTGACAGAGAGACATGCAAACAGTATGCAATTTACTGATATTTTTTGTTGAAGAATTTGACACTGTGGAAATACAATACTCTGATGTCTGAACGACTCACAATTCTCTGAAATCTGGAGCCAGCTTTCATACTTATCGGTCGAAAGTAAAATAATAATAATTAAAAAAATCATCAATAAAGAACTCAAAAAAAAAAAAAAACTTAAAAAACAAGCATCTTAAAATACAAACACGAAACCCTTGTATTTTAAAAGTTTTATACTTGCGTCAGTAGGAAATTAAAGTTTTACTTCAGGAAAATTGCACTAGTACCATTGTAACTTGTGAACGTAAAAATAATTTTAGAAACTATATTTAAAGGCACTCGATTGGAGGTCACGGGAAGTCTCTATGACCTTCCCAAAAATGCCATATTGGGAAAATTTTGTCTGGCTATTCGGCAAATTTGGGGACATAATTGTAATGTTGCAATTTTTAAATTTTCGAATGACCAAATTTCATTAGATATTGTACTTAATTGTGCGTACTTAATGTGTGCATTCACCAGTATTTTATTAATCGGCAAATATTTAAGTTCCATTTGGCAAATTGAGATTATACGTCTTCCCAACATATTTAAGTTCAGGCCGTGCCTGGCTATATTTTAAAATTTTCGGCTTTTCATTTCTGATCTGGCAGTGTTTCGTTCTCGTCAAAATTACAGCTTTTAAATTTAAAGTAAAATATTTACATTATTATGCATTGTTTGTCATATTTTATTCGCTTTGAAGGACATGCGCATTTAGAAAAGTAGATGCTCGAGAACTACAGTAGAATTTGAAACTCTTATAACCTTGAAACTCATCAGTTTCCTTACATTTTAACTTTTAGAACACTTTGAGTCTTAAATTTTGGCATCAACATGTTCAGGATGAAGACAAAAAGTATATTATAAATAATGAAAAGTGTGATTCTGTACTTCACTGTCTTTCACTGCTTATCAAAAGTAAAAATATGTCAGATTGTTATCCGTGTAAAATGAAAAAATCGGAGAATTTCGTTTAAACCTGTAACGGAGATTCAAGCCAACGCCCGGTAAGAACTTTTGCATTTGAATACGATGGGTTCCTTAGCAGTTGAGTTCTTTAAAGGGGGGGGGGGGATTATTTTCACAATAATAGACGATTTTTCAAGAAACTTTCCAGTTTATTTCTTTAAGAAGAAAAGTGAGGTTAAAGAACACTTTGTCAGGTTTCAAAAGATAAGAGAGATTTGTGGCAAAGCTCCGATAACGGAAAGGAATTTCTGAGCTCCCGGTTTGAAATTTACCTTAGCGACCAAAGCATAAGAATCGAAAAAACCAACAAATCCTCTAGTTAACAAAGTAGCGTCATAGAACACTATAAGTTAACATTAATGAATGGAAACTTTTAAATGAAACGAATGTGCCTCAGCAGTTTTGAGCCGAAGCAGCTATGTACTTCCACTGCTTACGGACTAGAGCGGTTTTAAAAGGAAAAACCAAACCCTTTTTTGAGCTTTTTGGGGGAAGAAAGCCATCTATTAAACAAAACCTATTTTGAGCTATTTGGGGGAAGAAAGCCATCTATTAAACACTCCCGGGGTTTTTTTGGCTGCATTTTGTATATTGGACTTCCAAAACAGAAAATAAACAAATTGGATATGAGAACTCAACAAGGAGTCATGGTAGGATATGCGTTTCATACGAAAGGTTACAAAATTTGGGATCTCAAAAATCGCGAAGTGACAGAAACGCTGAATGTTAAATTCGATGAAAATAAATTCTGGGCGAACCCCCCATCCCCCCACCCCCAGGAACGAGAAACAGAGGGACACAGTTTTATTTCACTACTGAGTAAATCTGAAGTAGAAGAAGAATATCCTGAAAATCATAAAATAGCATGTTGAGAATTAAATGGGTTAAAGAAAGTCCAAGGCAAAATAAAGAATGCAGGGATAAGTATTATTCTATTGACACGACGGTTCTTAAGTCCGAATCGTGAAGCCGAGGTTTATTGTTCTGAAAATAACATTGAATATGACACAAAATATTTTAATTTCACTTGTGATGATAATTCAAGAAAAGTATAGGATTTTTATGAAGATGGGGGGATAATTCAAGTATGCTAGAAACTAACATTTCCGAGATTTAAAATTGGCAAAACGGAATGGCTCAAGAAATTCAGGTAATATGCGAAAAAAAAGTTTACGTATTGGTTCCACTGAATGAAAGTTTTAGAAAGAAAAAAGGGTACACATGTTTTTTTTATTTAAAAACAAATGAGCAGAATGAAATAATGCGCTTCAAGACCAGACTGGTAATTTTAAATACCCACCAGGTGGGGGGGGGTAATTTTCGCAAGTGTTCTCTCTAGTAATTTCCTTTCCTTTGATTGAAGCTTTTTTTTGAATTTTTGTGTATAAGCTACATTGAGTCCATTTCCATGTAGATGTTTGCAATGCGTATCTATATGCGGATGTAAAAGAGGAGATTTGTGAGACAACCTGAAAGGTTTGTCCATCCCTGAAATCTAAATTTTGTCTGTAAATTGAATAAATCATTGTCATTCTGATACAGATTACGCCTCGAATCACGACGACCGGATTTCAATGGGGGGGATGGAAGCGGAGTATATTTCAATTAGTGAATAATCTAAGGATGTGGGTTAAAGGAATTTTAAATCAATTGGCTACTAAAAGAGTTCAGAATTTTAGATTGTCACAGTACAGAGTACTATTAATCAATCTAGTTGCAATCGATTTTTCTAGCTCTGCAGTAGGAAATTGCAGAACTAAGCAGATTGATGTGGGGTACTATTTCCTAAGGAATTTGATTGATAAAAATGAATTTGGAATACAATTTGCTGAAACTAAAAATAATGTAGCTGATTGTTTTACAAAACCTTTCTCTAGGGAAAATTTACATAAAGCTTGAATTGCAATAACATATTTTTCTAGAGGTTTTTTTTTTTCTGAAATGTTTCAATTATTCCATTATGTTTTACTTACAATTTGTGCACACAAACGGATGGTCTGTAATATATTTCTATTTTTTTTATTCATGTCTTAAAGTATTTCATTCTAGCCGCCTGAATTTCCTTCATTTAAATTTATTCACTAATGCAATATTATTTCTATGAGCTTAGTGGTATGCAAATGTAAAGAACTACGTAACTTGTGACCAAAATTGAATGGGTGGTCTCATTTTATCAAGATGGCAGTTCGTGGTTGTGTTCCGCTTGGAATTTCAAAGAAGCTTCTAGTCTGAACGATGTTGCGATGATTCACTTAGTGACATGAATGCCGGTAATGGAAGTTTATAAGTACCTTTTTCATTTATATTTTTATGTTTTAGGATGTAATTTGTAATCACAAATGCGTTTGAGTTTTAGAGCGTTCTTAGCCACTAAAGCCTATCCTACGGTCTGTGTGCCATATTGGGCCCCTAAAGCTGATTTTTGTGTGCTCGTTGTCAGGTTTTATGTTACAATCAAGAACTATGTATTGGAACAAGATAAACTAAATTTTTTTTTTATTTAAATGTGATGGATCATACAATTCATTTACGTCTGGGTTTTTTAAACTTGTAATTCAATATTGGTTTTTATGAGTAGTTGAATATTATCATTTCAAGAATCACCGGAATATAGAAATTTCTGTTGCTAGTGCTAAATTAAACGTAATTTATTTCATTATTTATTTATTTTTATTTTCCAGTAAATTTTAGAGCACTGATTCTTTGTTTTTACATGTTATTAAAATTGAAGGAACCAAATCAGAATGTTAAGTACTTTATTATTTATTGTACGTATGTTTGTAAAAATTTAAAGGAACAAAATTTAAAGTCAACTTCATAATGAGAGCAACAATAAAGATTAGAGTTTAAAGTACGATGTATTACAGCGTATGAAACTTTCTTCGTATATTCAGACTTGTGACACTTATCAAACAAAATTATAGATTATTTTTATTATAATGCATATAAAAAGCAGTTATTTTGAAAATGTGAGCATATTTAAATTTACAGTTAAAAGAGATGCGGTCCTCTGTCAAGCATTTCCAAGAAGGGTAGCATTGTTTACAACAAGAACGGCGGGCCAAATGTGGACTTACAATTTCTTAATGATTAGAACTGGCAGTATCAGATTTAATCTATTTCTTGACATGTTTGTCGATTTATTCTTTTGTTAAAAACTTTCAACTTTTCTGATCGATTTTCACTTTTTACTGAATTGACTTTAACTAAGCCATCTTGATTTTGGGAATATAGAATTGTTTCTTCCGGGTTTCAGGTAAATTCTGAAAAACTTAAAGATAAATTGTCTAAATCCTATCAAAAGAAGTAGCACTTTAAAAAAAAGTCGCTGGTGGATTAAATGGGGACATCGATAGCTGTTCAAAACGGGGGGGGGGGGCGTCCACATTTTGAAAGACATAAAATATAAATGAAACATCTTAAATTATGCTTAAATATTAAGACAGATATAAGATAGAATGCTCTTACGGTATTATTTTATTTCAACTCAAATGATTTTTTTATGCAATTCCTTAGTACTTAGAAAAAAGCTCCAAAAAATTAAATTTAAACAATATAATAACACAATTGTGGAATAAAATATATGAAAAAAAATATTTAAAAAAATAATAGGTAAAATATTTCATATTAAGTACAGAAATCTAAATAATTATTTTACATCACCCATTGTTTTATATTCAGATTTCTAATTATGGGCAGCTGTCAAAGAAAAAGAATATGAAGCTGGTATCAGTTGAACATAGCTCGAGCTGTTAACAAGTGTTGGAATGGAATATAAGTTTTAAAAAAAGAAAAAGAAAGAAAAAACATCTACGGTTTTCAGTGCTACTATAGCAACTCGGGGAGAGGGGGGGGGGGGGCTAAAAGAGGCTAGATACAGTATTCATTGTTTTAAATGAATACCTTAATATTTCCCAATTGGTTGTCTTAAACGTCCACTTTGCTCCATTTTTTAAAAAAATAATTCTCTACCGCATCCTAATTATTGCTTTGAAGTAAACATATTGCAATCCAATAATCTGTAGCCTATTATAAGAAGAAACTAGTTTCAAGTTTTATTATCCTTAAGATATATATTCTCCCAATAACCGATCACTTCAGTTGTCCGATCGAAAAAAATAAATATTACTCTTAATCAACGGTCTCCTATGTATTACAAAATCCTTCAAAACTACCGAAAGTTAGAAAGATTTTTTTAAATTGTATTTCAGAAACCAGTATAAATGCATTTCTTGACATGGAAGATAAAATGTAAGATTATGTTCTTTCTTTTTTCTTTTTTGAGTTCTTATGTAAAGTATTCAGATTTCAATTGCGTAGTTTCCAAATTGCTGCACAGCAGTTTTTTTTCTCCTTAAAACAACATATTTAGCGCTTAACTGGTTCCTGAAATAAACGATTCAATTACAATTTAGGTATATGTTAAGCGGTTTAAAAAATAAAAGCAACTACCCAGGGCAATCTTAATTTCAGATCATTCAGATTCATAATTTTAATCATTTTAGGGCGTATTTTTATACCTACGTAATTTGATTTTTCCATGAATGTTTTTTTGGTGTCCCACAAGTTTTATGAGATTCTAACAATTTTTATTTTGACAGATGCTTTCATGATATAAGGCCTAATGATGGCACCTAAGTCGGCAAAGATGTCATAAAGAAGAATCAAGTTTGTAATATAAAAATGTTGACCTTGAAAAAATTAGCATTCGGTTTTAAATGAATTTCTGCAATTTCACTGTAAAAACTACTAATCGATATTTATAGGTGATGTATACGAAATAAAATACTTTGGCAATTTTTAATGGTGTGAATGTTTCATTTTTTCTCATGAAAACAGTATAACATAATATAAAGTTATATAATTTTTGGAGTAGTAAAACCAATTTTTAACTTTAATACTAGTACTCATAAACCTGCAGATTTTATTATACCGAGTAAAAAATTGTTTCTGTTTAGTAGCTCTGGAATTTTAAACCGTCACATATTTATAGTTTTCATCTATGTAAACTTTAAAAGGTTAATAGGATAAAGTATTATCTAATCTATAATAATCAGTTTAGAATAAACACCATTTTGTGCAGTCTAAATGCTGTATACTGCACATATGGTGTGAAATAAAATTAGTTTGTTTCTAATATTTCTCAAATAAAGTAGATCCAAATGCAACTTATAACATTAAAAAAAAGAAGAAAACCATGAAAATATTCTGTTTTATCATAAAAGAAAAATGCACATAATTACATGCATAAAGTTAAAATAAACTTAAAGGTTTAATGGATTGCATATTGCAAAACATTTCCCACGTTATGATGCACATTTTAGCATTACAATAATGAAAAAAGTACTTTTAGTGAAGATACGATGTAGTATTTTCAGTTATATATAAAAAACTTTCTCATTTTTACTACCTTCATGGATCAAAAAGTTTTGTATTATGAAAAAGTTATAACTGTTTTTAAAATAAAGTTTCAGACCATATTTTGCAATTTCCTTCTATTTGTAAATTTTTAAGTCTGCAATAGAGCTAAAAGTTTTTTGTAGAAATGAAAATGCACCACTTTTTCTTCTTTAACAGGTGTTTATAAAATATTGAGATGGGGCATTGATTTATTTTGTGTACAAGGAAATTAATATCAATAAAACATATATTTAGTAGCAGTTAACTATTTTTATGTAAAAGTGTTTTATATTTCTTTATTTGTCGCTTTTCATAGCCTAAAACATTTTTGTTGCTGAAAAACTTTAGAAAAGGAACAGATTTCGTATGTAGGCTGATTTCTACAACGTACATACAGAATCAAATGCTTTACTTTTCTATATTGTTCTTCAGCTGTAAAAGCAGTGATTTCGGCTATGAAAAGAGACAACGATAGGATGAAAAACCCTTTTGCATAAAAATTGATAACTTTATTTTATGGTTTACTGCTGTTAATTTTACTGTACAAATCATTTATAAAAACCGTATACTACTGCTGCTTTTATGGTGCAATTCAGTTGATTCCGCAGCATAATACTGCTAACTTAACAGTTTGATACTGTTAATTTTGCAAGCAATTCCGTTACAAAACAGTATATTACTGTTAATTTTACATATTATCTCTGTTAAATTTACAGGTCAAGTCATTCCTAAAACAGTATATTACTGCTAATTTTACAGTTTGATACTGTAAGTTTTACAGGGCAGTTCTATTTAAAAGCAGTATATTACTGCTAATTTTGCAGTTTGATACTGTAAGTTTTACAGGGCAGTTCTATTGAAAAGCAGTATATTACTGCTAATTTTACAGTTAATCATTGTTAATTTCACAGGGCAACTCCATTAAAAGACAGTATATTACTGCTAATTTTACAGTTTATCACTGTAAATTTCACAGTAAAAGTCTATTATAAACAGTATATTACTGCAAATTTTACAGTTTAGAATTGTAATTTTTGCAGTTTTTCTTTAGAATGTGAGCTGCCAGTATTTTACTGTAAAAACAACAGCTTTTTTTTTTTTTTTTTGCAGTGCACGGATCGTAAGGACCCGTTTATAGGGTAGGCAAACGTTCACAGCATAACAAAACATTTACACAAAGGAAGGACAAGGACAGGAGAGCAAGTACATCCATGCCCGAGCCCGGATTATAACCAAGACCTTCCAGTCGCAATCCTTTTTTTTTTTTTTTTAAGAATTACGTTCACATGGCTCGATGCGGAGTAGATTTCAATGCACTAATAAACGGAAAATCGCAATTTTTGGACCTACGTCAGTCTGGCTGTGAGATACAAAGTGTTTAATTTCGAAATTACTTTTGGAACGATTTGGGCTACTGCTCTATCGGTAACAGTTAATATCGGAGTTTATCTCTATAACTTTTCTGTGAGCGTGTTTACAAGAAAAATGCAATGAACCGACTTCAACACAGAATTAGAGAAAAATGAGTAAACCCATTTCGCTTTACCTGCTAACCAATCAATCATTCGACAGCATAATAAAGAAAAAGTATAGATAGCAATTGTTAAAGAGATGTCTTTGGACTGCTAAATTAATAGTTAAATTAAATAGCAGACCATTAGTTAACTAATAGAATCAGTGTCATGCTGTATATTGGACTACTTTTACTATTCTCTTTTCCTTTTATTCGGAATTCCAGAATCACTGTCAACACATAATCGATTTTTCCAGCCACTGCGATTTGATTCTAGACAAAGCATATGCTCCAGAAAATACTTCCTTGATCTCGCGTAATCCGCTTAAGGAATCATCTCGACTTTGTTCCAAGCTTCGTAACGAACGCTGGCATTTTATTTCAAACTAGTGGTACCCGCACGGCTTTGCCCGTAATAGAAAATTAAAAGGTCATGTGGTTCGCCTCTATATTTACAAATATTGGAGGATTATTTCCTCGCCAATTTGCTATATTCATTTGCTTGCCAATGTTACGGTTCCACGTTATGATAATTTCGTAATTTAGTCGTCCACGTTGTGATAATTTGCTCGGTAAACTTTTCTTAAAATTGGAATAGAAAAAGAACAAAATCGAACTTTCGAAAAATCGCTTCGAAATGCACACCCCCATGCTACAAACTAACTTGGTGCCGAAATTCATGAAAGTCGGCCAAACGGTCTAGGCGCTATGCGCGTCACAGACATCCAGACAGACTTTCAGCTTTATTTTTAGTTAAGATCATAGAATTTTCATTAAAAGATTTTTTCATACCTCATAAAGAAGAGAAGATTAGAACTTCAGATTGGAATTTCAACAGTAAACAAAAAAGTGTGAACATTTTTAATTATCTGCGGTGAAATCTGAGTATTTTTCCCTCTGAAAAAAATTTTGAATCTTGTCAAGCCACTTTACTCTATAAAAACGAACTTTATCATTTAATCGCTGATTAATCGCTAATACCAACGGTTCCCAAACTTTTCCAATTCGCGACACCCCACAAAGCATTTTTATTTTCTCACAGTACCCTAGTCTATCTCTTTTATTGCTCTACATATGGATAAACATTTCGCGGCACCTGAAATTGTGGCACCCCAGAGTGCCGCGGCAAACGCTTTAGGAAACCCTGGCTTATACTATTATTGCTATGGTTTTAGGTCAGCTGTTATATATGAATTACTAATAACTCTGTTACCACACGTGGTAATTTGTGAAACTGAAATGTCAGTGAGTGAAGACTAGATAACATATTTAAGACATTCTGAGAGTTCTATGTATTTCCAAACAATGGGGTCGTTTCCAAAATTTTAAATGTTTTTTTTTTTCTGAAAGAGCATGCTTAAAAGCATAGGATCTGACCATTTTTTAAATAATTTGACTAAGTTTAATATTTTAAAAACATTACTTAAATCGGATTGCTTTCATTATTTATGTTTCAGCCGATGACATCACAAAAGATAAAATGCCATTCAGTGTTGCCTTTCACAGAACAAAATATTTAATTCACATCTTTACTCACGTGAATTGGCAACGATATGGTTGATAGCAAGCGTAGAGCGCAATTTTCATTCGCTTCTTGATTATCATAACGTGAAAATGCGATGGGAAGATGCGCCAAAAAGCATCATTTTTGACGTCATCAAGACTGCGCCTTGTTTGAAAAATCTGACATTTAAAAAAAATAATTAACAAATAACTGTTGGGAAAATGAAAATGTTTTCTGGGTCTATGTTTTTTTTTTTTTTTTTTTTTTTTTTTTTTTTTTTTTTTTTTTTTTGCTAATTCTATCCATTTTAGTGACAAAAAGTACTACTTTTGACTGAAGGAAACAACCCCATTGTATTCGAATACCATTGTATACAATACCATTGTATGGTATTGTAAACCATAGTTGTTTGGAGATATCACTGTGGATTTTTTTTTTTTTTTAAGTTATACCATTGGTATACTACCATTTTATTTCCCTCTCCAGTACGTCTACAAATGCGAAGATTTGGTTTCAGCTAACTTTACTTGTCATGTGAATGGCTAGAGGAGACTGGGGATAGTTGATCCTACTTTTTGTCGATGGAGCTTAAAGTTTTTTGTATGAATCAATGAAACTAAACGACTTCACGCCAGAACGGATCCGGAAATTTTTCAAGGAGTGGGTGATTGTTTTATTTTTTTTTTCCTTGCGACTTGCTACGCATCTGATTTCCACATGATTTTGGAGGGTAAGGTGCTGCCATATCATTTTTATTTTAATCAACTAAAACAGAGTTTTAGTCGATGAAGTCCTCTAACCTACTCCTTTCCTTTTCCGTTGAAAAAGGTTATCTAAAGTTGCGCTTTAAAAATTCAATTTCGTCATTATTCCGGGAGAATATTTTGAATCCTCTCCACCTAACGTCATCAAATATTGTCTAAAATTGCACTTTTCGGAATTTCAGTTTCGAAAAGTTACCGGAGGAAAGTTTCTGAACACTTTTTTTTTCTTCTAACATTACCTGAGATGCCTACAATTGCATCTTTTTCATTATATTTTGAAAAATGCCCGGGAGAAGGCCTATATACTCCTCCTCCTCCGAACATCCCGAAAGGTCGTCAAAAAATTTAAAAAAGCGCTTTTGAAACTTCAATTTCGAAAAGTTTCCGAGAGGGAGATTCGAATCCCATTCCTTTCCTTAACGTCATGAAAAGTGACCTTAACTTTCGTATTGGACTTCAATTTGTATAAATTGCTAATGCGGGGTCCTTCAAGTGAAGGGCTATCGTCCCGCCCTTGTATCCGTCCTTGACTTCACGTTACAAATTTAAAAGTGTTTAGCCCATTTAAATGTTGTGTCGTTTATTTAAAATTTATTAATTAAAATAAAATATTTTAAAGTAAGACTAACAATATTTAAAAGTATCAAGTGTTTTTCATTGAAGCAGAGTTCATCTTGGCGAAACAGGCATTTTTATAAGTGTTTGAAATACAAGTCAAACATTTATTTTTGCTACCTATTAAATTTTTAATTATGAAACAATCAGGATTTTTCATATCAAAATAAAAATTAAACAAAATTAAACAAATAGCCATTAAAACCAATATTAAACAAATAATATCAACTCTGCAATAGGAAAATACTAACATCGGTACAGGATTTCATATTCTTTAATTAGTCTTAGAGGGGGGAGGGTATAATGGAGAAAAAGAATACTTATCCTAAGTCAGCCCTTTTTTTTAATCATGCTATTAATAGGAGGTTCATTTCAGCTATTGGCTTTATTTTGAAATCCAACGGCATTACTAAAAACAATAAGAATAATAATAGCATATATTTACGTGTATGACCACATTAAATGACATCCCGAATCAAATCTCCTTGATTCGAAAGGATCAAGTATCCCCAAGTACACTTTTCAAACATATTTCAAAATTATAACAAAATAATCCACAACTTGGTACTTCTCCCACTAGTAACATTGTTTCTAATCTTCTATCATTAAAGCAATGCCTGTGCTGTTTAGCTTCTTCAAGAAAGATTCCAACTTCTTTGATCTCCAAGCCAAAAAAACAGAATCTCTTCTCTGAAAACTGACAATGACACATAACCTTAAAAGCATATGCAAAACGGATTATCTGACACTTGGGTATCTGAACCTACCATGGCTGCTCGGTAGTTTCCATTATTAAAATTCTGTATTATTGTAGTTTCCAGATTTGAGAAAGGGGTTCAGACTTCTGAAGGATTAAGCACCACCACTCTTTCCAAAAACTAATTATTTATGAACTTCGCCTTCCAACTATTTTAATGTACAATTTAAATGTTTCCATTTTCCCTATAAATCCTATACTCTGGGGTAAGCGGAAATAATTAAGTTTGTCTTTCTTGTTTTAGGGGGAGTAATTTTTTTGCAAATTACATTTTTGTGAGCATTTTACATAAATGTGGCACATAATCTGATCTTTTGTACGATTTTTCTTTTTAAATGATTTCAAATAAGATTTAGTGAATTCAGCTGGTCGCACGCTACCAACAGGATGCAGATGGAGTAGTGTTAATGTAGAACTTCTTCAGCTTTTAAACTGATTGATTTAAGTAAATAATTACAATATACACAATCTCATGAGAAAATAAAAAGAGTTTTTATATCTACCTCACAGTCTCTAGTCTCTGGGGCAAAAGTAAACACGCTGGGGGTAAAAGAAAGCATAATTCTATTCGCTATCAAACAGTCATAGTGTCAATTTTTTCACACTCAATTACTCTCACAGAGTGTAGTCGGATACACAGCGCAAAGTTTTGTCTCTCAACTCATCCAAAAGAAAGAAGAAAGGATCTAAAGTTGAAGCATTGAAATTGTGTTTACCTTCACCCAAACTGACACTACATTTTTTTCCCCATTATTTTAGGAAAGTATCTGAACGTTTGATTTCGCTTCTGCTAGTTCATCCACTTACAAACACATTAATACATTTCTTGATGCTTTAGAAAATGTCACTTTTTTCTCCTAGACTAGAAATTTCGTCACACTTAAAGCTAAACTAAATTTCAAAACCATTAAAAGACGAGAATTAAGATATTTGAGTAAACTATAGATACATTATACCTGAAAACAATTCTAGATAAAGAGCCGATTATTATTAAAAATAAATAGTACAAAAACTGAACAGTGGTTTAAGGAAAGCATTTACTGTTACATTTCTAAAGGTAGCATTTCGAGAACTGAGTCACGATACTAATGGTTACGTTAGCTTTGTTTTTAGAAGATTATGTGACGATTAAAATCTGTAAAAAAAAATTGAAGAGAAATAGCACGCACCAAGATCAAGTTCCTAATTCTTTTTATTAATTTCAGAAAAGTCCGACTTGCGCATAAAATGAAAAAAAAAAAATAGAAACAAATATTAAAGTTTATGATTTAAGTACTACTAATTTTGAATGAACTTACAGAAGATGAGTTATTAAGTATTTATTCCAGAGTTTAATTAAAAGAACCTATAATCGCTCGTTATCAAGTATCGTCGGACGAATTGAAATAATTTAATGCTCATAATTAACATTTTGAATACACAGAATAGTTAGTTTTCTCATCAGTACGAGAAGTCAGAAGTTCAGATTAGAAGAAAGAGTAAAATTATTCTTCCTAAAATGTTAACTAATAATTCTCTTTCTTCCCCTGCCCGTCCGAAGCCCTTATTTGCACATTTTCAAACCCTTTTCATGCACTATAAGTTTTCCTTTGGCAGACATTCCTTACTAAATTTCTGGTTAACCTAATCTTGACTTCTTTTCATTGAGAATTTCTCCTCCCCTTCTATCTTTTTCTTGCTATCTTTTCTATTTTGCTGCTCTGCTCCCGTTTTTTTCTTCTGCTATTTATTTTGGGTCAAAGCCAATTGTGTAACCCGTGCCCATTGACAAAGTAAAATCGACCAGAAAAAGCAGTTTAAAAACCTTTAGCGTCTTTTTTTTTTCCTTCAATGAAAAACAAGATATCCGTTATGTTTATGAGTAAGTTTTTCTGCAACTGTTTGTTATTGAAAAACAATTGATTTTCCAGCAAATTAATTAAAAAATTGTGCAACTTCATCACTGTCACTTTTTTGTTAAGCTAAATACTGAATACATGTGCCAAAAACTGTCGCATACATTTATTTTAGCCTTATTTAATTCGTTAATTTAGTAGTATTTTAGTTTATAGGATTAGTACTCTCTAATTCTGTGTTAATAAAAACGTCTTAAATGCAAAACAACTTAAGATCAAGCGAGTGATTGCAGAAAACGTTTGAAGTATAAAACATCAGAAAAGAAGCTAAAAATAAACCATAGAGTGTTTCCTTACACGACATGCTATGAAATAAAGCACTCAAAAACTAATAGAATAAAAAATTACTTAAAACTTTTTACCTTTTTCCATTTGTTGACGTTTACGAATTACGGACCATAATACTTTCATGCCAAGACAAATCTTCATTCACTGATAAACAATTTAATCCATCAATTCCGAAACTCCGAAAACACTGAAAATGGAGTTGTCTTCAAAAGTAAGCTCTTTCAGCACAAAATCTTTGGCAACCAACCAGATTTTCGTCCTGTTTTTATAACGGTAAACAAATTTCGTGAAAAACTCTAATTTTTAATTTACATTAGATAAGGCTGGGACTAATTTACTACTTTCAAACAAAATGTGTCTAATTTCATAATTAAAACATCTATTTATTTCAGCGGTTTACTTTTAATAATAAAAGTGACTGTCTGACATTCTGTATTTCCTTTTTAGATGAAAGGAATGTGCATAAATATGCACCTTTTATATGAAATAAGAAAATTGAAAAAAATGGAATTAAATAAAGGCGCACCCAAAATAAAGCAAAACGAACCACTCCAGAAAAAAGATTTTATAAAACTTATAAATACAATTTTATTAAGGAACTGAAATAGAACCATATTATACTAGAAAGAAGACAAAATAAGTACTAAAGTGTAATTATTTGCGTTTCAAATAGTACAGGCACGTTAAATTACTTAATAAATTGATTGGCAACTTCAAACTGAAAAAGATGGACAATATTAAAAGTCACCGACCATACACCAACTAAACAAACATCAGAGAGCTAGAAAAACTATATCTAACAGTTTTGTCGGCAGCCAAAAGACCAGAGAAGTTAATCAAGAGAGAAACTTATAACGTATTTAAACAGTATAGCAAATCGTTAAGAATTTGTAATTTCCGAAGACTCAGTAAGCAAATGTATTAACAGTAAAATACTACGAGTAATCATTTGTTAGTTGATAATTCCGCGAAAAATAAGTTTTAAAGAAAATATATTTATATCATCTCAAAAAGACGGAGAGAGCATTCTTTAATTATGTTTTAACACTTGGTGCAATTTTACTACTTGAATGAAGAAAATGTCTTATGGTTTCTAATTGACTATAATTAAAGTCTCAAATTTCAAATGAAATAAAAAAAATCTTTGAATATTTTTGCTTGATTTTCTAAATAGGTGGCCTATATGTGAGGCCTATCAATTACTGTTCCAATCTTAAAATAATTAATTTTAATAACTTTAATTTATTTATTTTTTTAATTAAAATGTCATTTATTTACGCTTTATACATTTGCTAATTTTACTTTCAACTTCATTTATTTGTTTATATGTACATTTATTTCTCCTGCTTTACTATACTCCGTTTATTCATATGCTGAACTATTTTATGCTCCTTTAGATTTTTTTAAGAAAATTGATTTTCAAATCAAATACTGCTTAGATAAATAATATGTTTAAAAAAAGGGAGGGAAAATTGAAAACCCGATGACGCAAAGTTTTTAATAAAATATTCCATTTGAAAGAATGAGTAAATAAGAATATCGTATAAAGTAAGAATTTTTCAGCCGTGCAACGTAGTCACTTCACATATCAGTCTAGAAATGCATGAAACTTCGAAGCAAAAGAAATTGCTTCAAGCAGTAAAAATATCAAAGCAACATATATTTTTGAACACTTTTTCAGCTACGCTTATCCGAGTATTTATCTTTGGTTACAAAAAGAAATATTTTTGCTTCCATTGCATATATAAAGCGCTAAAAATATATTATAAATAAGTTCTTCTTAACTTCCCGTGACTTTTATGTTTTAGAGCACTGATTTTGTTTTGCAGATTTAACTTGGCAATTTCAGGGAAAAAAAAAACATTACGACCATTTTAGGCTGAAAGATAGTTCACTGTATAAAAACACGAAGTTTTAATGCGGTCATGGAGGTTATAAACTGATTTTTTTTAAAGAAAAATGATTTTAATCTTCGGCTTTTATAATTTGGGCAAGTGATACATAAGGAATTAAAAATACATCAACCTAGGTAGCACTCGTAGCGTATAAAAAGTTAACGTAAACGTTTTTAAATGGTCGTCACAACGTTAACGACTATTTTAAAACGAAGTGTGCTACCCGGAAATGCTTAAAAGAAAACCTGAAAAGAAATCTAATGTAAACTTTTATTGCACAGTTCTGAAAATTTTTCAGAGCTGCAATGATCAAGTTGCACCGTTCTTACAAGTTGAAAATGTTTCTTAAGATTTTTTTTTTCTTTTCGAAATTTACTTTGAGTAGCTTCTTTTTTAGTATTAAAAAAAATCCCTTTAGGGAAAAACGCAATGTAGGGTAGGCCACAATAAGACCATTCCTCGAAAAAGTCAACCCTTTGTCCCACACATGACGGTTCAAACATTTCATTAAAAAATAATATTTTTTTAAGGTTAATGACGAAATGTTTTGCTTAAGAAATCACACATTAGTTTGCAATTTGTTAAGCAGAAAAAAACTTGTTCATTAATATTTTTAAAGTATTATTTTTATGAAATATATAAGGCGTGACGTGCAGGACAAAATGACCATCTTCCGTGGAATGGCCCATTATCGAGTCAAGTACGCAATATGTGCAGAAACAAGCTCCTTTTTCTTCAGATGGGAGAATAGAGAAGTGAAAGCAAAGATGGAATTGTTGCTAAGTGTGTAAGGCACAGGGTCATTATTAAATGACCAATAGTGGGTTTGATGTGGAAAATGTCTCAAATAGGCTCATATTGACTTCGACAAAATAATAAATTTGATATTCGACAAAATAACATTACAATTTATAGATAACGTTTTTTTTTTTTTTTTTACTTTTAAAGTCAAATTAACCTAATCCAAAGATATTGGATTTCATTTCAACCTGTTTTTTTTCTCTTAATCATGTTAAATGTATGTGGAAGAAACAGAAGGTACTTCATATTCTGTACTTTTTCCCTACGCTAGTTCATTCTACTGTTCTGCCAACCCGTTTCTCTTAAGGCCTTTGACGCAAAACTTTTTTTTAACTCGAACAATTGTTCTTTAATGTCATTTACTTTGTCAAAAACACGTCTTAAAATAAGTTTCGTTGCACAAAATGCTTTTTTTCAACAAATGCTTTGTTGCATTATGCTTTGTGATATCTTATGATTAGGTCATAAATTTCTGATAAATGATTTCAAGAAATTGCAAATTAAACTCGAAATTACTATTTTAATAACTTTTGCAGATATCGGTGGAATGTTTTGCCTGAATTCAGCAATATACTCTCAATATTTAGCTGTGGAAAAAATAGTTGGCAACTTGGGAGTTTGTTGACGAAACTAATTTAGCCAAAATGGTTATCATGCGATTGTAACATACTTTAAATGTAAATCATTAAAGTTCAAGTAAATTTAGGAACTTTAAATTGTAGAAACCAAAACCGAAGAGCAAAAATTGAAATTGGCACAGTTGAAAGAATGTAAGTCTGGTAATTTCTTTCTTCTTCTTTTTTTTTATTTTATGTATTCCTCTAGCATAACATTACACTTCAAATCATCAAAAATTGTTACTGAAATTTGGGAGAAATTATGAAGATTCTTAATTTGTTTGATAACCGTTCGATACGTACATTCAATAAGTTAACGCTCTAATGAGTAAATGCGTAATAGTCCACCGTCATTTTTCACGCACTAATTACCGGAACTTAATTTTCAGACTGGCATTAAATCAAGTTTTGAGACATTAATAGGTACACCCATCGGCACCAATTACTTTATTTTTGCAGCAACCACATTAATTATCGTTGTAAGATGTTCTCTAGAGCTCCGGAACAAACACTCCTCTTCACAATAATAATTTAAATTTCATCATTGACAACGATGACAAACTACTTAATTCCACCCTTAATTTTCCTATACCTACCATTTCAAGGACGAGTAAAATTTGACCAGGGTTTGAATATTAGGTTGTAACGGGTCACTTTCATCGAGCTTGCTCAAAATTTTGAATTTATGTATGATAATGCTGAAAATTTAAAATCAGAAATGTGTGGATGAAAACTGCCCTAAAAACAGCTTCCAAAGTAACTTCTGGGTAGTTCGATGCCGGAAAGGCTGAAAATTTGACTCTGAAATCTGAAGACAATGGAGAATGCGAGGTCAAGTGAAAAAGTGGGGCAAAGTGAAATGGTGGATAATGGCTGACTAATGGCGGTTGAAAAAGTTGAAACCAAGGCCACGATATGACCTGTCCAATGAGACATTTGCCTTGTCCGCACAAAATTTAAATAATTTATCTCTATGGCTTATTTCTTAAATCATCACAAAATGACTCATTCAAGCTCTAGAACTGAAAATAAAAATAAACATCAGCAAGTTTCCATCAGCAAACGATGAATTAAGAACTTAAATATCGCAGTCAAGATATTCACTGCAATATCAAATGATGCAAACGGAAAACTTCGAATGGTTTGCTGTAATGTTATCACTTTTTTGGCCTCACATAGTCAATTCGTCATATAACCAAAATGTTGAAAAACTTTTAAATATAACAAGCGTCCTCTTTTTTTTTTCCCAAAATATAACAAATATTTTTTTCGGATGTAAAATAGAGAATAAAAGTAGAATTTCTTCTTGTGAGAAACATTTTGAAAAATACATTCGAACCGCCAAAATATCGCTTAACTCGATAGCAAACGTCTTTTCATCCTACCCAACCCACTTCAAGGGAATGGACTCGTTTCTGCCTACGTCACAGTTAATTTGCAGGTGCCACACTTCCCTGTTCGAACTTTATACGATTCTCGAGGCTGTATGCAAATTTAGACTAGTTTCTTTTTTCTCCTTACACTTTTAATGTCTTAACTCTTTTCACCATTTTGATTGCTCTTGCAAACGGAAGTATAGACTAATGACTACAAAAACATAGGCCAATCAGATAATTTCGAACATTATTGTATAGTTTCTATTTTTTCTCCTAGAAGAAAAACGCTGCACTAGATCAAAAAATGTTTACAGCAACCGAAGAACTTTGGTCCGAAAAAGAAAATGTTTAAATGTGATGCAAAAATATTTCAGTTTACTTCGTGGTAAAATAGCAACAATTTTACCATGTAGTTCATCTCTTCTTTTTCCATCAAATAAAATGATGGCAAATGTATTTGAAATTGAGATGTCATTTATTAACAAAAAAAGTTGCTAAAAAATGTTATAACCATTGCTGGTTGCGCAGCGAAGAAGATCGAGCACGTTTTCAAGATCAAAACGAATCTCGTATCTTTCGATTAACTTTCATCAATTATGTTGAAAATCCTTAAACAAAAATAGCTTTTAAACAGCCAGAAAAGGGAAAGAATGCTTGGTGAATTGAAGTAGTAAAAGAATCAACTTTAAAGGGAAAAAAAAAACATCCTTAGGAGCATGGGAATGGAAAACGGGAAAACAATTGGGAAAGTTTTTTTTTTTTTTTCTTTTTGTTTCCTGACAACAGAAAAGAGATCGGCATTGTGGCTGACGAGTTTGATTTCATTTTTGAAAGCAAGTAACGTGATCAAGCAGAATCAGAAAGAAATAAATACTATTTGAAAATATTCTCTGTAACTTTTATTTACCGAAAAGAAAACAATAAAACAAGACAGTATCCTCAGTTTTAGCACGTCCAACAGCTTTGTTACTTCTTCCGTTGTATTTTTGCTTCCTTTTACAAAAAAGGAAGTATTGTATTCGCGAAAAATTTTTCACTCAAAAATCGACTTTAATATCTATTTTACTCACCCTCGAATGAATACAGAGTTTTTTTTTTTTTTTTCGACTCGATCACGCGTGGATAAGTGCCTAAGAACGTATAGACACCCGAAATATCCATAATGGCGATTCCGAGTTAATTACAACGAATTTTCTCGTCACGTCTGTATGTACGTATGTATGTGCGTATGTATGTCGCATAGTTCACAAGAAAGGTATGTCCTAGAAAATTGAAATTTGGTACGTAGAATCCTAGTGGGGTCTAGTTGTGCACCTCCCCTTTTGGTTGCATTCGGGTGTTTCTAAAGGAGTTTTTTGCCCATTTTGGGGGGAAATCATCGAAGTAAACCCAAGTGGTGTTATAATTTGGCTGACACTTGGCGATATATCGCCAATCTTTTGGTCGCCAACTTGGTGACAAATTTGGCGATTGGTTTTTTTTTTTGTTTTTTTTCAATCTGTTTTAATTTGGCCATTGTTGGTGGTATTTAGAGAGTAAACTATTGAATCACAATAAAATTGCCAGTAATGGGGGAAATGACATTAAATTGGAGTAAAAGGAAGTCATGTAATGCACACATCAACTCGCGTCTTTAAATAAATTCATGTTTTAACTTTTAACTTTTCAAAGCTTTTTAGGGCTGCCATAAATGATGGCATATTTTTTATGATACAAGGAAATCTAAAACTTTGCATCAAGTTCTCAATAAATAAAGCTTTCTTGCTCTTATAAAACTAATACTAATAAAGTATCAGAACAGTTTTTTTTTTAATTATCTTAAAGCTGAATGATTCTTTAATGCTTTGCATGCCTGGATTAACAAATCATTGTGTGTGTGTGTGTGTGTGTTTTTTTTTTTTTTTTTTTTCAATTCTCTTAAAGATACACTGTTCTTTAATACTCTGCATGCCTTTTTAAAAAATATTGGGACCCCTTTGGATGTTGACCAGGGATGTCTAGGTCCAGTTGGCCTGTGGCGTAATCAGGTCCTAGGGCTCCTAATTGTTCAATAATAAATTTTGCTGAAGGTAGTCTTTATATTAAAATTAGCATCAGCTTTGAAATGTTCAATGACAATCTCCTCTTTATTTACATATTTGTAATCGACATCACAATTTCATTTGCTCTCAGAATTGTGTTTAATTCGATTCAGCCGTTCCTTCACAAATAAACTCAGAAAAATCCACCTCGTTATATTAGAAAGTTTTCTGATATTTACACAAACAATATCTAACGTACCTTGGGTACAGCAAATATTTTTTTTTAATATCAAACCATGAAACTAACCTATAATAATCAGGTTTCCCGATAGAGTTCCAGACCGCGAGAATCGCACACTTTTGAAAGAAATTTTACTCAAAAAATGATTTCAATTTGAGATTTTCTCGCGATTTCCTCATGCTTGCTAAATTGAATAACTAATTGTTAGTAAAAGGGAAAAGAAAAAAAGAAAAAAAAAACACAAATGAACAATGCTGAAAAAACTGGAACAACGACTTTCAAAATAACACTTTTGCAGAAATCGAACTCACTCCTCTCCACCATACTTTTCCTAACCCTGATTCTCTTCCACAATCTCAATTATTCTACAGTTATTTTCATAGATGCATTAACAATGGGGTGGTTTCCTTCAGTCAAAAGTACTACTTTTAGTCATTAAAATGGATAGAATGAGCTAAAAAAAAATAATAACATGGATCCAGAAAATACTTTCATTTTCCCAACATTTTTTTTTTATTATTAATTTTTTTTAAATGTCCGATTTTTCAAACAAGGCGTGGTCTTGATGACGTCACAAATCATGCACTTTGCCGCATCTTTCTACCACCTTTCCACGTTATGATAATCAAGCAGTGAACTAAATATTGCGCTCCACGCTTGCTATCAACCATATCGTTGCCAATACACGTGAGTGAAGATGCGAATTAAACATTTTGCACTGTGAATGGCAACACTGAATGGCACTTCATCATTTGTGATGTCATTGAAAGAAGCCGTAAACAATGAAAACACTTCGATTTAAGTAATTTTTTTTTAATATTAAACGTAAACAACTTTATCAAAAAATGGTCAGATCTTTTGTTTTTAAGCATGCTCTTTCGGAAAAAAATACTTTTAAAATTTTGGAAACGACCCCATTGTTCAAAGAGATTAATGAGAACAGTAAAAGCAAGCTTATCTAAAAAATACGAGAAGCGCCGATCTTCAAAAAAGTGAACGCTTGAAATTTTCAGTTCATTTGAATATACAAAATTCGCGAATGTGAAAACGGACCGTTCTCATATAGGCGCCAGTTCTGTTTTTGAAATAATTTATGACACTTTGTTTTCATTCTCTCAAAAATATTTCTCTTCAACTTCGCGCAGTTAAATAAAAAGCAAGGGCTTAAAAATGGTGTGAGTAAAGAATCTCTCGATTTTATAAGTTCAACCTAAAATGGCCGATCAAAAAGCAATTTATTGCAAAAAAGCAGAATACTTAAACTTGCATTATTATATATTTAAAGGAAACATTTTTTTCTTCAACTATTGAAATTATGTGAAAGCCATGAAACAACTGATATTTTTAAGTCATAATTGGAATATGAACCCCGTAATAAATCTCACCAGTGCAAAAATGGAAGGTGCGTTTTGGAAGGGGTCACTTTGTCCTTAAAGATTGTATTCCGTTACATTCTTTTGTAAAAAAAAATCATTTTCAAAAAAATCTCTCGAAAGTTCACTCATTCATCCATTTTCTTTTTCCCCAATGAAAACCCTGTTTGAGATCACAAATATTTGCGAATTTCGAAATTCTTCATTAGAAAAGTTATGATATTGAAATGTATTTCATTTCAAAGGAGAAATAATTTAAAAGATATCTAATACGGATATCAAAAATGTTAGCCCAAAATATTCCGCATTTTTATGAAATGCTTAAAAATTAGTTTCACCGATGTCTAAGAGACCGTAAAACTTTGCAAAGTGAAACAATAGAAATCGGTTTCCACGTAAAGAAAAAAAATCATTTAACAAAACAATGTCCTGAATTGCGCAAAATCAATATTGCGTTCAAACATATTTTAACATTTAGTTTCAATTTAAAACAGAAAAACAAACTAAGAAAATTAATGCTTGCAATTATTTTTACTGCAGTGACGTAGACACATATTTATACGCGTTTAAACACATGCCGTTGATGCCGTAGAAAAACTAAAAAGATATTTGTAACGATTCAGCGGAAAAGTCCAAGTGACGCATACTTCTAAAACAACTTACTCGGGATGTGAAAGAAAAAAAATGCAAGAATAGTTAGACCCAACAACTCGTTCTTTTTTTATTGTAATTAAATTTAAAAGAACCATTCATTTTAAACGGTTATATATTTCTAAGTATTTATTAAATAAAAAACTACTATTTCTTTTTCATAAATTGCACATGCTGCTCATTTTGATTGAAGACTAAATTTTCTTTCTAGCATAAAAATTATGAAACTTCATTGAAGGCTGCGCTTCTCTTACCAAACCATTGATTTTACATTATTATCTCAAAATTCTATTAATCGCTCATCATACTAACAGTAAAGAACATCTTGTCAACAAAAGATGATTAAAGGCTTTAATGGCATTAAAGTTGATAAAAGAGCGATCCACAACTAGTGCAGAGAGCCTGAGAAACTTTTGCCTCGTTTTATGTTCGTAATGGCGAACATCATTTTCCTTCAACAGCAAAGAAATTAAACACTAAAGTTTTTTTTTTTTTTTAAAGACACTTTAATAGAGTGATTTTTAGTCTAGTTTGGAGAGAAACTTTTTAGTCTAAAAAAAAGACTTCTGATACAGTAAAGCTCAACTTTGAAGACGAAAAAACAAGTTCACTAACAATATTTCGTATATCTATTCCAGTGGTGAAGGAACGGAGAACCTTTACTTAACCTTAAAACTTTTTACTTAAAACTATGCATCAAAAACGCTTCAATCTGTCTCTTTTTTTTTAATTTTTTTTAAAGAGTAACTTAAAACATAAAATACCAATGACAAAATTGAATTGTGTGATCGTATTCATATTAAAAATGAACATCAATTTTAAAATTTTAAATAGCTGTAACCATGGTACCTAAAAATAAAACTTAAAAAATTTTGAATGGAGAAGAGATTTTCTGAATCCAGGTTTGTTCCTAGCTCTTTTTGTAATTAAGATAGAAGTTTGGATCTTCGACCATAAGTCCAGTTAAATCCGGGGTTAAAAAAGTCGCTCTTTCCAATGGTATCAAAAAGAAAACAGGGTGACAACTTGTTGACTTTTTATTGATAGTTTTAATGAAGAAAGTAGTGCCTGAAATCCATCGAAGCCTTGAAAAATTGGTGGTTAAAAATCAAAATAACTCTCGCCGTAATTAAGTTAAAGAATTGGAGCAAATGGCACAGAACGTTGAAAAATCTGTCCTTTCCAACAATATATCATGTCTATATTGTTGGTGATAATTTTTGATCCTCTTATTTAGGAATTTGTGTGAAAATTGGAAATTAAATTGGAATAAAAAAAAAAAGAACTACCATTCGAAATTTTTTCGAACCGGTCTGCAAACCTTTTCCGAGCTTAAAGGACCAAACTGAAAATGCCAGCAAAATCTGTGTAGCAGTTCTCAAGTTTTGCGCGTTCAAATAAATAGGTGCTTTTTGGCGACTTCATTTTATACTATGTAGAGATTGCGCAAAAATTGCAATTTTGCGTGCTAAATGCTCTATTATTAAATATATTTGTTTCATATTTTCCTAAACGGAATCGTCATAGTGCTTCAATACAGGGCAAGATGACAAATAATTGTATTTTTTAAAAACTACTCGATGTCTCAAGATTATTTTTACATCATATTCGCCGGCAAATGTCGACATTCACATAGGGTTTATCCACAAATGTCAAGCTCTGAGGGGGTCATAAAAGTGTGACAGTTTGTTACAAGGGGTAGGGAAAAGGTAACAAGACATGCGACATCACACATTTTCTGTAAGAATATGTTTTTCAGATTTTAATGGTACACTATACGCAAATTCAAACGCAAGACAGCACAAAAGATGTAAATGCAGTTATTTAGCTTTTTTACTTTCTTTTACAAAAAAGGAAGTATTGTATTCGCGAAAAATTTTCACTCAAAAATCGACCTTAATTTCCATTTTGCTGACCCCCAAATGTATGTTGAGGTTTTTTTTTTTTTTTTTTTTTTTTTTTTTTTTTTTTGACCCGACCACACGTGCATATATACCTAAGAACGTATGGACACCCGAAATATCCATTTTGACTATTCCCGAGTTAATTACAACGAGTTTTCTCGTGACGTCTGTATGTATGTATGTAAGTGCGTATGTATATCGCATAACTCAAGAAGGGTATATCCTAGAAAGCTGAAATTTGGTACGTAGACTCCTAGTAGGGTCTAGTTGTGCACCTCCCCTTTTAGTTGCACTCGGGTAGTTGCTATTTAGTTGCTAAAGGGGTCTTTTGCACCTTTTTAGGGGGAAATCATTGTTAATTTCGATGCAAACTCAAGTGGTGTTATAATTTGGTAGACACTTGGCGATATATCGCCAGTCTTTTTGTCGTCAAGTTTTGTCACGAACTTGGCAACAAATTTGGCTTTTTTTTTTTTTTGAGCAATCACGATTGCTTATTGTTCTCATTTGACTGTTTTGATGTCCTATCTTTTTATTTTCCCACCGCCACCCTCCGCACCCTGTCACCGTCGACCGGCTCCTCACGATGCTGCTCCTATAGCGAAAGCCGTCTCCAAGTTGCATCCATGTCCTACACACACAAGCATACATACACAACTACACACACACGCGCACACATACACACACAAACACATACACACACGCATACACACAGACACATACACATACACACAAACATACACACAACTACTCACACATTCATGCATACATACAGATACCTACACATACACACACATACACACATGCCTACACACACATACCCCTACACACAATATACATACCCCCACACACAAACACACACTTCTACGTACGCACACTCGTGATTGCGGAAAACATAATTTGAATTCAAGAGGTCAAAATTCAAAATTTTTTTTTTTTTTTCTCTTTATTTTTTTAAACCTGGTTTCAATTTAACCACGGTTGGTGATGTTTAGAGACTTAACTATTGAATCACATGAAAATTGCAAAAAATGGAGAAAAAACATTAAATTGGTGTAAAAGGAAGTCATGTGATGCACACATCAGCTCGTTTTCTTTTAAACTGACACATAAAGTATCTGATAATGCATCATGAAAAAATTACGCAAGGAGGATGTTAGTTGAGCGGTTTTACCCAACGTGTAATTTTCGACTAAGCAATTAGTCCGTAAGATATATTTCGAGCAGGGGAATCCCCCATCCGTTTATGTCCAACATAGAATTTGTACCATATTTCGGTTCAGCAGAAACAATACTTTATGTAAGCATAAGTGATTATTTCAATCGAATTTGTTTTAATAACAGCGTAGAAAATGGCGTTGAAAAGAGTAAATGAATTAGGAAAAAGATACTTCCTATCGCACTAAATATTTAAACAGCACTAAAAATAAGAATTATGTAGCGTTGAAAAGAGTAAATAAATTAGGAAAAAGATACTTCCTATTGTACTAAATATTTAAACAGCACTAAAAATGAGAATTATGTAGTTAAAACACAAGTTCTAATCCTTCCATCAAACAATTTCTACATACCTTGTATGAAAGATGTACTTAGTTTTGCAAATGAAGGAAAAGAAGCGCTATATATTTCACTTTTAACGTAGGCAGCACGCGAGAACGAATTAGGGGCAATTACGGCTAAAGCATCTTTTAAATTCTGAAAGCATATTCTTGCAGAAATTAAGAACGCGGTTTATATTTAGCAACACGAATGGGGAACGATAATCGGTTAAAAACATTTTGTCTTCTAGAAATATTTAAGTGATGGTGCTTTTTCCAGTAGAATGTTCCATTCCTTTAAAGGGAATGTTTCTGAAATGTAATTGGGAAACTTTTAAAAGCTCTCTGGGTAACAAAACTGAGTTGTAATTGGTACCTATTTATTGAGCTTAAGTTATTGAGTAGCAGAAGGTAAAATGTCTTTAATATTTACGAATAATTGCGATTTTTAGAGCGATAAATGTAATTTAGAATTATAAAAAAATAAATGAAGACTTTTTTACTTGAAAGCGAAAGATAACTATCAAATATCTTATTTAAGCTCACTTTTTTGCATTTGAAAAGGTGCTTCTTGTAACCCTGAAACATGTGTTTGCAGTTTACTTGAGCCTTCACGCATTTTAATACGGAATTATTAACTTTCATTTTAGAGTATTGCTTGAAAAATTAGGATCAGTTTTTGTGAAATAAATTGTTTCAACTCTTATATATACATATTATAAGCCACATTCACATAGTCCTTTTCTACCTCGAAAAAAAACAACTTTACATAATTTTTCGGTTATTTCCCGGGTAAATGGATTTTTCTTCCTCCTGCTTTCGACTAGAGCGAACGCAGGGTTTTTACCCAGAATGCACTGCGCAGAACGAGTTCCTTTACTTGCAGAGTATAGCCGCTAAGGATGGTGGGTAAATTTTTTTTTTTTTTTTTTTTTTTTTTTCGGAGCTGGAGTGGGGAAATGCGAGAAACAAAAGTCTTCTGCGAACACTGCAAGACAGCTAAGGGAAGCACGTGTGAACAATTGCTCTTTTGTTTTTAAACCATTTTTTCTTCCCAAAACATTTCTTTCTTTTTTTTTTTTCCAAAAATATTATTTACTTCTCAGAACAAGCATGTTCTCAAGTTTTAACAGCTTTTTCTTTGAATTATAGAATTTGAGGTTTTTTAATCCATTGTTTCTATACTTTAGGTAAAGTATTTTGAAGTGCCCATTTAGACAAAGTTTAAAAAACAGGACAATCATCATGTTTCAAAGATAGGCTCTTTCACATGAAACATTGCCCGTGTATTTGTACTTTAAAGTCAGAATACCATACGCCACACTGTCGCTACTTTGCACGAGAGCGTAAAAATGTCTATCTGGGCATACAAAAGTTGACACTCATGCTCTTGTAACACTAGTAAATAATTATGAACAAATTTCTTTTATAGAATTGCGTTGCTACTGCTCAATGCAGAATAAAACTCTATATACAATGTAGCAATAACCTGAAAATGGACCTGTTGCGTAAAGTGAAAGTAAAAGGAAACATGAATGAAGGTAGCACATTATAGAATTGTTTAAAATATTTTACATTCATATTGTAAATAGTTGCAATGAAATTTCAATCTTAATAAAGCAACGAAATTCGGAAATGTAAATTGAAAAAAGATCAAGGGAACTTAGAAACAACACAAACCATGATTGTGATACCACGGCGCGATTCGAAGTTATTCGCAGTAATCAAGAAAAAAATGCTTAAAATATAACAGTCGTCCCTGATTCTATTTCATACCTACAGTCATGCACGACATTTAACTTCAATTTTTCGCTGCTCAATACTATGCTACTTCATCATGATTCATGAGCCACTGATATAACATGCCATTTCGACTTCAATTTTGTGCATTTTCAAATATCATGATAAATTCTTATGCTTTGTAGAAAAGTTGAATTCAAAACGATATGCATACTACATTAAGAACACAACAATAAGAAAATGAGCTGATTACCAATTAATCGGCTGTTGATAATCGAATGAAATTTTTAATACTGTCAATTTCGCCAAGTTTTTTTTTTTTTTTTTTTTTTCTTTCTTTTACACTTTCGACTTTAGAAACATTTGATCTTTCCTTTCTGAGAGAAGATTTATTTTTCTCCATTTTCACTATTTTCCCAAAATAATTTCAAAATTTTATCCATTTCTTCCATCCAATTTTCATATTATTCTTAATTAAGTTATATTATGTAAAGTAGACATGAATTTTTTTTTAAATAATAGAGGGTAACCTGTGGCCAGTAGGCTAAATTGGAAGCACTTTTATTAAAGTTTACTTTTTAAATATTATTAGCCATTTTTAACAAAAGACCTACTTTATGAAACTCATGAAGTTATTTCAATGCACTAAGCTAAAGAAGAAAAGTGACGCCACTTGAAAAATGTTGCAAAATTGTACAATGTACATGCATAATAGAGTACTAAATAAGAGAAACCCAAGAAAGCTTCCACCAAGCGAATTCGACTACGTGATGAAGGGTTCGAATTCGGAGTACAAATCTGTGTTGTAATTGAATTTATAACACAAACGACACAAAGTAGAATCTCGTTCATTTGGCTCTCGTCATCTCCAGATTTTCTAGATCAAATGTGTAACCTTTTAAAGATTTTATGTTCACATAAATAACTTTCAGTTATGAAAATAAGGACGTAACTATAAGTATACAAACATTCGCTTTTTATTTTGATGAAATGTACAACTCTTGCACAGATTGCACAATACAGTATCGTAATTAAGAACACACTTGTTCAAAAAACACAAGTGTTTGAAACTTAGAACTGGAGGAAGATAGTTCAATCATTGGCTTAAGAAAAGCTGAAGCAAAGATCCCAAGTCACGTGATTCAACTATGACGAATGGATGACACATTTTGCGTAAAACTAATAAATTTAAAACTGATTTCTTCCAATAAGCATTACTTCAAATGCTATCATGTGACTTCGGATCTTTTCTTCAAAAATAAAAGGTTTCACTCTCGCCACCTTTTATATTTCTTCTCATTGGTTTGAACCAGAAGACAGAAGACCAAGTCTTTTGTTAAGAATTTATGTGAAAAATTGTTTTGATATTTTTTAATGTCTTGTAAACAATTAGAATTGTTTGCATGTTTTTTTTTTTTTTTTTTTTTTTTTTTTTTGTCGTAATGAACAATAAGTCTGCTTATTTAAGGATTTGTTGCTTTGTTTATCGTAAACGCCTTTGATCCCAGTTAGTTCGAATAAACGAGATTGTACTGTGCATTGAAAGAACTCTGGAGACTTACTTAAAACTAGCTTATGATGATCTTGACCAAAAATGGCGAACCACTGGTACACGAGTCGAGTTATGTGCACTGCAATTGCACTTATAACGCACAAAAACGAATATCAAGTAAAGGAATGTGGGGCAAAGTGAAAAGGTGAAATATTTACTATACGTTTAGCGCCACCTATTTTGTAATATTTTAACATTGTAGTTTCAGTAGTCTGTTCCAGTCAGGAAAAAAAATACAGCATAAGATAAAAGCTTACAGGCAATTTTCAAAAATTGATACTCTTATTGTAATATTTGTTGTAGGTTAAAAATTATTTTTGATGTTATAAAATACTAAAGTTCTTGCTATTAACATTTTAAAAAATAATTGAGACCTTCTAATATGCAGTGCAATATTTATTTAGAATACTAAGCTTATTTGTATTTTAAATAGTTTCATCAAGTAGTCGAGTACATGCGGAGCAAAGTGAAATAGTTTATTTCGTTTACTCACTCAACCATTTACTAAAACATTTATATTCCTTCATTTAGTAATTCACTCATTTATTCATCCGTTTATTATTTTCTTATTCATTCACTCTTTTACTCACTCATTTGCTTTTCTTCTTATATTAATTAATTAATTAGTTAATTTAGTTATTCGTTTATTGTTCCATTTTCTTTTCAGTTATTCATTCAAAATTTTATTCACGTATTCATTTATTCAAAAAATAGAAAATAATTCATTACAAATATATTTCATTTTTTAATTCGCCCCATAGAAAAAAGTGAAAATTTTCCACTTTTTTTTTTTTTTTAAGGCTGAAAATTTTTGCCAAAATTAACAAACTTTGTTTCAATGCAAGTTTTATTATCAAATACAATGCTCTTTATTTTCGTTCTGTAATTTTCAAAACAAAGTGTTTGTTCATTTTGAAAAAGCTCAGTCATCTTAGCCATTTCACTTTGCACCACGTTCCCTACATTAAAAGAATTCTAAATATCTATCTAAAAATAGTCTGTGATTATAAAAGAAAATGACGAACCCCACCAAGTTATTTCAAACACATTATTCTATCGTCCAATAATTTTCTCTTCATGCAACTTTTCATACTTCAGAGTCCTAAATTTCAACTTTTGCACCGATAGCTGAAATAATACCGCTTGAGAAGTAAGTTATCCGATGATATCGATTTCCGCTAAAACATCGTGGCGCAAGTCTTTCACTTCTGTGAAGAACTGATTAAACAAGGATTCCATCACCAACGGCTATTTGCCAACTTCTTCCTGCGATTTCCTTCTCAATACAGCTGCGTAAACACTTGACACAGTCCGACTTCTAGAAGTTAGTTTCCCAATTTTCTATAAATATTGCGACAAAACGAAACACGCTTTGCGAAACTATAAGTTTAATGCAATCTTTTTCATCGACCTCCCTCCCCCTCTCCCTTCAAAAAGCAATGCAATGAACTGATGCAGCTATCTTCAGAAAGTTAGATGTTTGAGTTTTCATGGCTTCTTATCCGTTTTTTCTGGCACTTTATGTCATTTTCAACGTTTTCGTGACTAATGCAAAAATTAGAGAAATAAAAAGTCTCTATATTTCTGTATACTATTCTAACAATACACTGAAAGTGTTGTTAAGACATAAATGGAAGTTTTTTTACATGAACTTGATAGGCAATCATGCATGCACACATTTTGTGATCCTTTTATTTTAAAAGTGAGCTCAGTCTAATTTTTGTTGTTGCGAGATCTTCCCCTGCTTCTTACAACTCATTTCTGTGATTCTCAATAGTTTCCCATTGGTTTACATACCCACTTTTTAACATTGGTTTCTGTCGATAGATAGATTGTTGAATATTTTCTATCTATTTTTCAGATGCAAGTTGCTGTGATTAACAAAGACTCAGTTTTAGTATATCTCGATGCATAAAACTTTTTAGCGTGATTTTATTTTCGTCAGCTTAAACTAATTGAGTTATGTGCAAGCAATGTACTCCTTTTTTCATTCATACGTTCCTTATTGCTTATTTTAGAAAGGGCATTTAAAAAAATTTGTAGCAAATATTAACTTTCTGTGGATGGTTGTATAAAACTAAGCGTGTTTTTAAGTCCATAAAATGAATGAAATGGATTAGATTATTTTTATTTTTCAAAGCATAAGATGGTCCACTCCATTAAAACCAAAGCATTACTTAGCACAAAAAAAAAAATGCGACTTGTGTCCTTTTTAAAATAAAGGATTCAATTTTTCAAAATGCAAGATCTTGTTAAAAAAAATTTGAATCTAAAGCAATTTAGTTATTCAGGAATTAAGAACTTCTATGGCGCAAATACTTAAAAAATAATAATGTCTTTTTCTAAATGTATTCACTATATAAATAAATTGATCAACATATATTGTTTCTATATTAAAGAAATAAAGCGTTCGATTGTAAACTATTTTTATTTTTGGATTTTAATATCATGCCACTCTTTCTGCTGTCATAATTTCTCCATCCAACCTTGCGTAACAATAGAAAAATATGGTCAACCTACAACTGTTATGCTCACAGATTTCGTCACTGATACTCGACTTCGTAACGTCTCTTTTATGTTACCACTTCGGAAGAAAAGTTGCAGTAGACTCAAGTGAAATATAGATTAGCTCGTTACCTAATTGACCTCCCTATGGATTTATTTCAAACATCTAGCCGTTATTCAGCAGGATATCAAAGCCGTCGTATCCAGAAATTACTTTCGAGAATGTATACCCCCTACAAGATATTTCATGCTCTGATCTCCCAAAAGATCATGATTTTCATGTCAAAAATGCCATGGGCAATATCATTTCTATCTTCCATTACCCGTTTGCGCATGATAGGAATTTATTCCTGCTCCACTTTTCAGAATTCCATAAATTTAACTAAATACGAATCGGTTGATCTTAAACAGGTTAAAATTAACAATTCAAACAAATATAAATTGAACTAATCTTTCCAAAAGCTGGAAACACCTCATAGGGATCTGTAATCCAGTTTATTAAACCTTCCATGGGGTTAGGTCAAAGATACTGTTTATCAACTACAGATGTCAAAAACACTACAAAAACTTCAAGAACGCATTTGTGAAGCCTAATGAATGATTCACAAAGTGATGCTCTAAAAGGTAACTGTTTTCAAATTATTCACAAATTGGGGCGGGGGGGCTAAGTACATTTCTCTTTAAATTCATATATCAGTCATACGTACCTGTAGTTTTAGAAATTTGATTTTTTTTCTATGAAGGGTTCATAATTTGCTCTCACTTCTAACCCTGTTTTCATAATTATTGTTAGTATTATTATCAAATATATTTTTTCCTCAAAGATGTCTTTTGTGAAAACGCCATAAATCCATAAATATTTTATCATATTTCATAAGTTAGGCATCATTCAAAAAGAAATCACTGCTCTTGGAAAAAAAAGCAGAAATCTCTCATTGTGGCATTTTTTCTTTTAAAAAAATGCTTTATTCTGCTTTTTTATACGCTTTTCTTTAATGTATAACGCCTCACGAGAGAAGCCTTACAGTTGGTTAGAGCGTCGTACTAAAAATATGAAAGTCATGGGTTCGTTCCCACCATTGCACAAGTAAACCCACCAAGTAAAGCATCGTTTTATTTTATATTGCATCACCATCGGCGAAAAATAATCATTTCACATTGCTATGATGTCCGAAAAATTGCCGTCAAAAGCTCGGATTTGAAAATGACCGCTATTAAGCGTTATGTTTCGCACTGGTCAGCCAGTTATTATTATTTAACTACCCGAATGATTCGGTCTAGATCTCCAATACCAAAGCTCTTAAGAAACCATCAGGATAGTGGTCGATTAAGCAAATTACTTTGAAGAGTAGCTTTGAGATATGTGTGTGTCTGATGAACCACAATAAACAGCTGTCGCTTTAGGAAACGGAGTGAGATTAATTTGAAATAAATAAGCTACGCTCTTTTCTCAACCAAACAAAAAGGAATGAATGTTTTTGTCAGAAACTCTTTTCATGGCGAGAAAAGATTTCTTAGGAAAGAATATTACATTGTTTCCTATTATTGAAGCTTATATCTAAGAAAATTGCATTCAATTTTCTAACATACAAACATGTGACTGGCATAAGAAAAAACAACGCATTAAGGTAAAAACTTGCATTAACTCAGAATGCTGAACTAATAATCAAGATTGAAACACTATTATTTTATGATAAAAATGAAAATTGAAATAAAAGAAAATTATTGTTAATTAATTAAGCATTAGCCTGAAATGGAAATAAACGGTTTCTTTACTTAGCTTAGAATTTAAAATGAATAATTTTTGTGTTTCTGAGCAAAAAATAGTATTTCACAATTTTTTGAGGTAGTGAAAAGCAAAGGGATGCAAGTAGACTTTTTAAAGTTTTGAATAAAACGCGTTTTAAGTTTTCGTAGGCTTTCATTGAAACTTTTTTCTAAATATTGCTCTATACCAACATCTACCAGGTCTACTTGTTCCATCTCCTGCCCCAAAACACAGGAGAGGTTCCCCTACAAGTCAACTGGTTTTCTCTTAAACTTTAATTGTGGCACTTACATCCTTTTGCTTCTCACTACCTCAATTGAAAATGCTCTTTAAAAATTTAAAACTAAGACAAAAATTAATTAATCGATTCCAAAGAAATCGATTAAAAGATTAAATATATAATTTTCAAGCATTTTTTTAATCAAAATATTTCTAGTCCATGTTTTAAAGAAATAATTAATACTCATTAAAATTCTTTTGGTGAAATATTTCCAAAAGTTACTCTTTCGTTATGAGGAATTTTAAGATAAATATTTCAATATCATTAGCCTGTTTTGTTTCTCAGTTTAACGCCCTTTTTTAGACGCAAACCTTTGACAAAATCTTATTATTTTGTTGCTTATAATAATTAAGTCATTAACCAAGAATTATCATTCTTTAATGTTAACTTCAAGATTTTTCCATCTCAGTCTCTAAATGATAACCGGTACTATACATAAACTTACTTTTTTGGTATTGTTAATTTTCGTTACAAGTAGTTTAAACAAACAAGACTTTATTATGAAAATATCTAATGATTTTTCAGCTCTGAAATTAAATAACGAAATATTTGAAGGTTGATTTCAAAATCAAAAACATTCTTGAAAACAGTATTGCTATTCTTTTTTTTCCAGATGAAGTACTTTGATGCAAAATTACTTTTTTTCTCAATCTTAATTTAAAATCACTTAAATCATATTAAAAAAATTACCCTCCATAGTAAATACCAACAATGTCGTCTACGCTTGGATTTAGGAGTTAAGGTACCCGACTACCTTCGGAGACCAAATTTTGAAATTTTTTACAAAATTTTTTTTTGTATGTGTTTATGTGTGTATTATGACCTAAAACATTATATAATAACATGAAAATTTAAAAAAAAAAAAAAAACTGAATTTGTGGGAGGAAAAGTGGTTAAAATTCATAAAAAATCGACTTTTTTTTAAAATGGTATAACTTTCTACCAAATTAATATTTTTTTATTTTCTTTGCTTTATTGTGTTGGTAAATAATCAACTTAGGGAATAGACTTCAAGTGTGACATAATATTGAGTTTAAAATATTTTACAGCTGATGTACAAACCAATTTGGGAAATACGGAAAAAAAATTCAAATATTATTTTTTAATTAGGCTGTAAAAAATAAAATAATAGTTCAATCAACTACATATTAGTCTAATCCCTAGACATAGAATCATAGAACATCCATGCAAAGTTTCAAGTAAATTGAACAAAATCATTTTGAGTTATTGCATTTGAAATGGAAGAAAATAATGAAAAACCATGTTTCGAGATATGAGACAAAAAAGACAACGTTATCAAATTATCAGCATTTATTTTAAAATTAAACTATAAAATGTGCCTAAATAATATAACCTAGCATTTTTACTTTCAAAACAGGTAATTTCTACTCTCAAAACACATTAAGACAATTTTTAAGCTGTTTTTAGTAACATCGACTATTTTTTTTAAAAAATAATATTTTGCATATCCGTATTCATGCCCAGAAGATATTTCAGTATAATTCATGTCCCTTAGCTGCAAATTATTTTTTATTTAATTTACACTGTATGAAGATAATAAAACAAAGATATAGACTGATTTTGATATAATGTAAGGATTTTGGTATATTGAAACAGGTTGTTCGAACAACTTGCTCGAAAATTATTAATTTTTACGCATTTAATATACATACAAATTAATGTGACAAATTTTATACCGCAGATACATGAAATGCAATGACATGTGATTTCATCAAAAACTTCTCCAGACAGAGCATCAAAATATGAAAAATAATACAAAATGAATTTTTCAAGAAAAAGCGAAAATATGAAAAAGTAAAGTTATGCCCTGTAAGCATTTACTGAGCTAGTACTAATAATTTGAGTAGTGTACAATACAATAAGACATTCTGATCAAGCATATATATATATGTATCCAATAGCTTATAAAGACTGAATATTACATATTTTCCAGGTGCAGTTCTTTGACAAAAAATAATACATGCTTGCAAAAATCGCAAGAGATATCAATGTTCTCTATTCGGCAAATCCAAATTAAAATCCACCGGCTTTGTAGGTTGTTCCTTCTTTTTTTTCTAATTGTGCGTTGCTTTTTTTGCGAGAAGCTTTTAAAATTTTTCTGCGCTTTTTAGCATTGCCGAAAGAGTTACGCGATGCATCGGATACTCATGTCAAGTCCAATAGTTGATAACCTTTCTGTGTGAAGTGTCCAGGATCTTTTATGTTTAGTTCTTTTAGCACAGATAAGGAACCAAAATAGCCTTCATTGAACTGAATAACAGCATCATACGCACCAATTTTCAATGTTTTCAAGGTGACAAAAGTATCCTTAGGTACACGCCTCCAAATAATTCCGTTGAACGACTCATTTGCATTTTGAGTCTTACCGTGAATGCATTTTGACAGTAGTTTCTTATCACATAAAGCTAAATATGTTTTTTTGACTTTATTCAAAGTCACTTGGGATAAGCCTGTCTGTTTTTCTTGATGCTGCACACCTTTGTGGACCGCTCGTTGGTAAGCACACCAGCTGTTTTCGCCAACCGGGCATTGACCATGCATCGGATTAGCAGCACTTGATGCACAATGGAACAGTGCAGCTATTGTGCTTTGCTGCATTTTGTCCAGATTTCCAACGTTACTACGTATTGCTATTCCGTAATAATTTTGGAGACGGTCGATGAAAGTGTCTGTCAGCTTTCCTCGACCAGACAAACCCGGTGTTTTTTTTTTTAATTTTCGCAAATGTGAGCCAACCCTTTTTTGGATATGCCCAATGCATTCCATTTTCTGCACACTGTCTTTGCCGTATGTGTCTTTGACTTTGGTAAAACCTTTTGAGTCCCCATCTCCAAAATACTTCGTATACTTCAAACTATTCTTTTCCACCGAACGTTCAAATATTTTTAGAGCACCAATAACTTCCATGTGAGAAGCGGAGCCAGTATGGTTTTTCGAACAGTCATGTTCAGCTTGCAGCGAAAGTTGAACAGTGTTATTTTTCTCTTTTTCAATATTGCGGCATATTGAGCAGTAAGAGGACATGATTTCAATGTCTAATACTTTGCCAGTGTCAATTGAGAGAGCAGCAACACACCCGTTTAATGAAGAGTAGCCACGCTTTTGCCACGTTCCGTCGACTGACACACCACATTCAAAGTCTGCAGCAAGAACAAGGTTTGTGTCGATCACTTCTATTGCAGCTCTATTCATAGACTCATGAGCCACATTAGACACAGCGGTGAAAAGTTTTTTCTGGTGTTCTTGAAAAGAAACTTTGCACAAAGGAGGAGGCATATTTAATGTGGCACAAAGTTTTTTCGAAGCTTCGTGTCCTCTGCCAATTTGTCTCATCCCATACACAAATCTTGAATTGATTTCTGCAACATTATTTTCTTTTTTTGAAGAGGCAAATCCTTTGACAAAATCACATTCCTTACATTTAATGGAGAAGTGGCAGCAAAGTCCATACCTGCTATCCTCAACGAAAATAACTCCATTTGAAAAGCATTGAGAACAGCAAAGATCAGCAAATACATTTTTAATTATATCAATGTCGACAATTCTGTTGCCAGTAAAAGCTTCAGGAACAGTATTGTTTCCATTCTGAAGATTCAGTTTACTAGAACTTGCAGTAGAAACGTTAGTACTGTCAATAGGAACATCGATTTTCTTTATGTATCGGTTCCCATAGAACTTTCTCTTCCGCTTTTGAGCTGAAGATCTAGCCATAACAAACTCCGGAAAAGATTAGAAAACTCTTTTCAAATATAACAACAGCAAAATCAACAAATTAATAACAATAAATCAACTAACATTACAAAAAAAACCAACAAAATTTAACGAAAGTTTAATATAAAAGCAATAGAACAAGAGCGAAATCGAATGTAAACAAGCCAGCAAGAAAATGTTTTGCTAGCAATATGATGCCAGATTCATTTAGAAAATATTGGAAATAAATTGTTGCCAGAGAATTTTTGTAATTTAAAAACTTTAGTTTAATTAAAACTATCATTTAATAATGCTTTTAAACCAAAATTTGAAAGCGAAAACAGCGTCAGACGTTAACTTCCGGTCGAGAATTGATACTTCCGGTTTGGAAAAGCGCGGTAGCTAATTTTTTAAAACCCTATAACTTCTGTTCTATCTGACGTAGGGACAAAATTTAAACGGTTTTAAAGGGAGAAAAGTCCACTATTTCACTTTCTATAAAAAACAGAAAATCAATATTTTAGTCAAAATTGACCAGAAAAAGGTAGTCGGGTACCTTAAGGTTCTAAACATATTTTGATACGTCAAACCCCCGAAATAATTGAGATCCTAGGTAGTTTGGATTTTCAAAATTGTTTGAAAATAACCAAGAAAATACCGTTTAGGTAAATAGTATTCGATTTGTACAATATGGATTTCCATATGATACAATAAAATACATAACGTCACAGTAAACATGGTGTCTAAAAATTCCTTGACACATTTTAAAAATTCATCGAAAAGCAACAAATTTTTGTATGAATATTGTTTCTGCCATAATACTTCAAGTGCTTAAGAATGCTTTACAGCACCGTAAAAAAAATGAAAAAGGAAGAAAAGGAAAAAGTGCAATTATAAATTATCGCTGCACTGCCACTGTAAGAAAAACAAACGATTTGTGAGGTGTTTAATCGTTCTTTTAAATCAGAAAACAATACCTTTCAGTACCAGAATTTAATGTGTGCACCATTATGGTGGCCCCCACAAAAAAAAAAAAAAAGAAAAAAAAACAGAAGTCAGTTATTCAAGTCGCACACGCTTTTTTTTTTTTTTTCAAAACAGTTGTAAAAGAAATTCATATAATTTGAACAATGCAAACCGTGCCGACCTGCTCCTCAAAGTGCAAACTAACCCTGTGTGATGGGCCGAATTAAAAAAAAATATATATTTTTTGGAAGTTCGAAATTTCATGTTTATAAAACGTTGCCCTTATATCCTCACATGCACTACAAAAATATTTATCCAAATTAAAAAATATTTAGGTGTCCAACAGAAGGCCGAAAATTTATAATTTTCTTCAAAAAAATTTATTTTTTTCGATTGATCTTTTAAAAAATTGCATATACATTTAAATAAAAATCAAGTTCAAAAATGATTAGCGAACACATTTTCAAATCAGCATTTGCAAATGAATGATAAAAAAAGTAATGTATTTAAAATGAAAAAAATAACTTAAAATTGAAAAAATCCATATTTTGAGCACCATGTGGGAGACAAATATTGCAAGAGAACAATAATCGCTTTTCAAAGCTTATTATCGACTCTACTGTTTATATTTTTCAAACTGATAACTTCTTAAAATTAACTTTACATTTTAAAAAAATATATAGAGAAACAAATATCAATCATTTGAAGAAAATTACAAATTTTAGGACTCCCGCTGGACACCTAAATACTTTTAATTTCAATAAATATTTTTCTGGTACATGTGGGGCAATAGAGGTAACGTTTTATCAACACTAAGTTTCAAACTTCCAAAAAAAAAACTTTTTTTTTCGATTCAGTCTTCTAGTACACAGTGTGGTTCACACTTTCAGGCGCAAGTCGGTTCGGGTCACCGTGGTTCAAATTATGTGAAACTTTTTTTACAATTATTTTGACATAAAAATAAAAATATAAGAGGGTAAGCGACTTGAAAAATCGACTTTCGTTTTTTTTTTGGGGGGGGGGGGTAGGGGACACCATAGTGCACTGTATGTTGCTCGAAGCACAACTAAACGGTACTCAAGTTAGTTCATCCCATCTCAACAATCGGTGCATACACGGAACTCTGGTAATGAAAAGTGTTGTTTTTTTCTAAATCTTTTTCCCCTCTCTATTTTTTGACTCTGTGATAACTATTATTCAGTAATTAAACAAAGAAAATTGAATGAACTTCTGAAAAATACACGTCTTCACAACTTTTTTTGTGGCTCTAAAACTTTTCTCTGTCGAACTTTATTTCTTGCTTACTCCAAATTCCCATGTGATGAATTCGTACCATTTTGCATGGTAAATGTAATAATCCATCTCTATTACAAATGCACTCAGTTTCATTTTTTAAATTATTGCATGTAATTATTTATTTCCCAAAATTTACTGTCGTGCTAAGCGCAGAAGTTATATCTGCAGTCGAGTTGTTTAATAAAATTTCATGGGAGAGTGTTTGGATTTTTAACGTTTTACTGTATTTTTTTATTTTGGCAGGATCGCTAAATTTTCTACATTAATCGTTTTCTTCTGGCAATCTCAGCAAGGTCGCGATACTTTACTTCCTAGTTTTGGGCATCAAAACATTTGGCGACAGTTGAAAACGTTGTCTAGAATCTCAGTAGTCGAAATCTTCTTCGGATGCTGCTAAACTTCATTCACAGGAAAGATAGACTAGATGTAAACAAAGAACTGGGCCATTTGGGCTACCTCAATCACGTTCTTGGACGAGAACGAATTGGTATCAAGCAGACGGCGAATGCGAATCCTATTGGTTAACTTTTTATTATTATTATTATTCAAGAGAAAATCCCTAAACGAGGCATAGCAACAAACCTTCTGAGATGGTTTGTCGCTACGTTAATTTTCTGTGGAAGCTAGTATAATTTCTATGAGAGCTCACGGTAATTTAGCTGTTCTACTTTTATACATTTTTTTTCTCAGACAAAATTCAAGCTTTTAACGAATGTAATATAAGTTCTGAAGATTAAAGGCCTTCGGAAATTTTCCGCCATTTTCAGAAGTGCGGCTTTGGTGTTAAACTAGTATGTCAACACTCATGCCTTTGTCCTTTTGTCTTGAATAGAACGAAAGGGATGAGGAGATTCTTTCATTAACCTTTCATTCCGTTGAAGACAAAAGGGATTTTAAAAGCGCGTGAGAGTGAACATAAGCATTGTGTTACCGTCTCTGATTTGGAGCAAGGCAGAACTATAAGCAAACACCATTCAGCTCGTTACAGTATCCAAAAACAAAAGTTTCAAGCTTTTTCGCGATCATCAGTCCAGAAAAGCTATATAGTGCAGCTCTGGTTAGTTGAGCTGTGAACTTGACTATGTTTACCTGTTTTAGGGGAGTGAAAAATAGATGTGTTATTGGCTCAGATTTTAGTTGGAATAATTTTGAAAAACTACTAAGAAAGTTTTTCAACTCAACTTAGCGCCAATCACCCCTCCCTATTTTCCGAAACAGAGGTAAACATTGTCAGAGTCAGAGCTCAACTTCTTCGAGCCTCACAATAATTCAATGTTAGGAGGTAGTAAATCTCTAATGAAAGCTGAGATTACACAAATATTAACTTAATTCGAAAGCGAGAGTCCGCAACTTGGTGCGGCTCACATCGTAAAGTGATGAGAAAATCTAGGCTAATAAGAATAGTGAATCGCCCATTAGCCAGAGCAAACCATAGAGGCAAATACCATATAGCTCGCTATGGCGTCCAAAGACTGCAGTGCCATGCCTATTAGCGATCACTAAAGTCCTAGATCGTAGCTCAAGTAGTGACACGTCCGCCATCTTTGGGCTGAACGCCGCTTTTTTCCTATGTCTGCTTTTATGGAGTAGTGTATTTTGCTTTTTGCCTGTGGTGCTCTTGATTGTGGATTAACATACATTCAATAAAAAATCACAATCAAGAAGCAAAACACGCTACTTCAACATAGCCGACAAAGGAAGAAAGCATCGTTTAGCCAGAGGAACCCACCTATGGGGGAGGGGCGGAATGGCGCAGACTGCTCCATTGAAGTTTTGGGGGGAGGTTCGAGGGGTATTTTTCTCCTTTTTGGGGGGAGTTCTTGCGATATTTAGGGGGGCGTCCTTGCTCATATAGGGTGAGCACCCCTGGTTTATCACCAAGATAGTGGATGTGTCGCTGCTTTATTCTACGATTCATTGCTTAACAGTAAACCTCTCACTGCAGCTGAGATAGATATTAGTAGTTCTGCCTTGCAGCGACAAAATAACCAGGTAAGTCTTACTAATTTACAAAAAAAATACTGATTTCGGTCTCTAACGTCTTTTTAAAGAACCAATATTGGTAAAACAGGGTTCACAAAGTTCTTACTATCCCCTATTGGAAAATAAGCTGGTAAAACGGTCCATTGAGTAAAAAGTTAGGATACACAAAAAAAAAAAACATTTGTCACTATAGTGGGGGTAAACCTAACCAGGCAGCTTCGTAATGCAGTGGTTAGGATCGGCGTAGACTTCACAATGCTGGCAGGTTAGGTTTGCCCCAACTGTAAAAATTAAACAACTTTTTAAGTCGGTTTAAAAGCATGGAAAATCAGTTTTTTAATCCTAAACTTGTTATTTTACTTTTGACCCAAATCCTAAATCGTGTCCAAAGCAACATGTTAAAGATTGTGCTGAAAGTAGCACATTAACCTTGGAGTGTATAAGAAAAAGAAATAACGTAGAAATGCATACTCGAACATAGAGCTAATAGCCTGTTAGGTGGGTTTGGGAAACCACTTAACGTAATTAAAACTAGATACCCAGCCAACTCGCAGCGAGTACTGCCGGGATCATTTTGTACGAGTTGTTATGATTGATAAATCACTAGAGGATGGCCCCTCTGGGAAAGAAGATAGAATCATTAGATCCACTCTTACTAATGCTACTTCTTTAGATAGATTAAATAAGTGATAAACCTGATTATATCCTCTTGTTATCAGTAGAAAGAAAACAAAAAGGCATAACTACACCGTCGTTTTTCTCATCTTTTAAGTGGAAAATTAATTATGTCGTAGAATATCTTTAAAACAATGTAACATTGTTAGCCAGTCACGCATATTTGTACACAGCAGGGGCGCAGCAAAAGGGGGGGAGTGAAAACACCCCCAGATCCATTGGTTTTAACATAAATGCAAATTCTAATACAGTAGTTTATGCATGTGAAAGGGCTGTTCTGATCAAGAAACACCCTTCAGAAGGCATTTTTGATCAAAAAATCCCCTTCAGAAGATGTTTTTGATTGAAAAACCCCCTCCAGCAGGTATTTTTCATCAAAAAAAAAAACCCTCTCCAGAAGGTATTTCTGGCTGTGCTAGTGCACAGGAGTAAGATGAGTGATATTTAAGCAGTCAAGAGAAATTGTGCGGGAACTAGGTGGTCGTGCGGTAGAAGCACTTGCTGCGTATTCCTGAGGTCATGGGTTCGATTCCTATCAGTGCACTGGGTGTTTTTTCCATCTCTTTGTGAATTAAAATCCATTCTGACTTCTGCTAGCGTCCTGTAGCACGATAAAATATCTGTATTAGTTCATGTTGAAAAAATTAAGAAAAATTGTGTGCACGCAAGATACGACACCATGAAGTTAGTTTTCAACCAGAAGTTCCAAGGCAGATGAAAATTCAGTGATGGGATAAAATAGTAAAGAACTCAGAAGTCTTAATCCATATTAAAAGAACAAAATTAAATAAAAAAAAACAGCAGAAAATAAAATAACATCAAAATTATTCAAACAAAAAACTATTTGTGACTAACTATCTGGTCTAATTTAGTAACTGTTTTTGAATTTCTTGATGATGAAATCATACTTTAAAAAAATCAAAAATTTCCGAAATTTTCATTTTTTCCACTATTTTATTTGTTTGTTTGAACATGAGGGATTGCCATTATTTTAATCATTTTTTTATGAAACATATTAAAATGTCTTTTAGATGAGACTAAATTTTAATTTTTGCATTCAGCGTATTTTTGTCACTAGAGTAACTTGAACTACGGTAAAATTTCATTAATTATCTCTATTTATTGTAAGTTCAGCAAGACTTAACCATTTCTTTCGTGTTTCATTTTCTTAAAAGTACGAAAATACTTCCTTAATTATTGTGAACTATATAATATTCCAGTATGCATAACAATATTTAATTGTGCTACTGAAAGTTGAATTTTCCTCTCCAGCGGTGATGTAGGAAAAAATAACAAGAAAGTTTTCATTAAACCTATCAAGTCAGCAGGACAAAAAGAACCTACTGAGTTTAAAGATGAGGATACAGGACCATCAAGGTCTAATTCTCAATAGCATCTGAGATTTGGCAATGAGTTTACGAAAATTTGTTGTATCCATGAATAAGTATATTTGATGAAATGCACCTATTTATTTCAACCATCTTGCTGTGACTTTCTTCAAAACAAAAGTATTCCTTTGGTAGCGAAACTCATCTATTTTAATTATAGTTTTTCTCTCCAGAATAAAATGCCAGCTGAGCAACATTTGCCACAATGAATCTAATTTTCAATGGAAAGCAGACAGCTTTTCTTCCTACTATCAATGGCAAAAGTGCACATAATGTCATCGATGAAACTATCAAACTGTTATCAGTTAGAACAAGTTTGCATACGACAAACAATAATCTGCTTATAACTTCATAGCTATTTTGGTGAAATAAAATTATCATCATTTCATCTCAATTAACAATTGAACACTTAAATTCCTTGTCTCACATTGATTTCAATCATCAGTGAAAGGAGTATATGTTTGAAGAAATAGAGATTACAAATCAGGTCTAACTCCAACATCAAAAACTTCATTTTTTTGTTTGTAGCAACTATTTGTGGCTAGATAATGCTTTCTACACATTGATCTTATGCATCTATATTATTTTTTCAGATAAGGGATTTCCTTATTAAGTCAGTGAATCCACATGGACCGTCACTGTAGTACACAAGACCTATTAAAGATGATGCTTGTTCTGGAATATATTAATGAAAGTACCATTAATGTCTTCAATTGGATTTTTCTACAAAAATTGAGCCGCAAATTTTTTGCTAGATCGAAAAAACTTTTGTGTAGAGCAAAAAAACACAATTCTTTTGTTGCATTTGTTGAAGTTATTACTATTATTGCTTGCGATATAAATTTCATCCGCTAATTTTTTTTTTATAAACTTCACATTATGCCAGTATTTGCTCAAAAATTGAAATAACTGTGTTAGATGTATTATTTTCAGGGTTGGCAAAAACCCGGGGTTTTTTTTTTTAAGCCCATGGGTCCAGGGTTTTTTGGGTTTTTTTTTTAATAAAACCCAAAAAAAAACCAACTAAAGCTGCGTTTTTTAAAAGAAATGTGGGTTTTTTTTAATCTTTTTTTAGGGAAAATGTGAGGTACTTGTAGCATATTGTAGCGTAATTGTATGGATAAAGCGCAAAAATTGTCTTGAGGTAAAAAAAAAAAAGCTGGATAACTAGCTAAAATTCAGCGTTTTCTGAAGAAAAGTATAAAAGACGATGAAACCCAAGAATGGTGAAGTTTCAGATTTTTTAGTTTCCATGATTACTAACAGTTAAGGCAAAGTTACTTCTCGAGTGATAAAATTTACTGTTCGTTTGTTATTGCTATACCTTTTTTTTTTTTTTTTTTTTTGCATTTTACTTTATTGTATTTCATTTTGTTATGCAAAACTACGGTAGAACCTCAAGTAGTTTAAATCCCTTTTTACTGAATTCCAGCTTAATCAAGACATTTCTTGGAACTTGATGTTGCCTGTTTTTCTATTTCTGTGTACAGAGTAAGAAATATTAAACTTTTCCGTAAGATAATGAAAATACTGTACATCCTATTCTGTTTTCTGTCTAACCGTTTGAGAAACCCGTTAATTTCTAAGAAATATACCTTGTTTGAGATTTGTGACGTGTTGGTTCGCAGAAAATTATTCACATGAAAGCCTTTTAGCTAGAGTAGTTTCCTCTGTACAATCTACAAATATTGAGAAAATCAGACATGACAGGACTTAGTCAAGATAATTTGAGTTATTTATTGACCAGTTAAAGAAAAAAAGTTAAATATATTTATTTAAAATCTTTGAAGTATTTTCTTAATGCCGTCAAGAGTTAAGAAATACTATTTAAGTTCAAAATTCATTTTTTATGTCCATTGTCTGTGGTAAAGAACAAATAAAAAATAAGTTTAAATTGTGAAAGTATTTAAATTAATCAATTTTTTTCTAAAAACTTCTCAGAAAATTTTTTAAAAAACCCAAAAGTGGGCTAAATAATTGGTTTCTTTAAATGGTTTTTAAAAAAAACCCATTGGGACCAACACAATTGGGTCCATTCCGGCCAACCCAGATTCTTTTGCATCATTTAGTCGTTTATCTAGTTCTTTGAACTCTGGTCTTTCTCGTAGAACACAAAGAAAATGGCTATTATTCCGAGTATTATTTTCAGCTTGGAAACTAAAAACCAATTTCGAGTTTCTTCAAGCAAATAAAAAATACTACTCTATATTCTTGCAAAATTTGAAAGTTGTCTAAAGTTTCCCTCATTTAAATGTTTGTGTCTATGTGAAGAAGAAAATCATCATTTTACAAAATGTCACTAAGTTTAAAACTGATTTTGAAAACAAAGGAATTAAAAATACAACTTCGAAAGTAAAGTATTTCTTTTATGACACTTAGCACGTTATTGCTTATTGATTTTAGCAAAGCTAATACATTCCTTAAGGTTGAGATTAAAAAATAAAATGCTTAATTATGAGAAAACTGGAATGTTTTCAGTTTTTTAAACTCGGTTAATAACTATAACAACTTTGGAAAAGTTACTGAAAGTAGATGAATTGCCCTAGTTCATAATTACAACAATATGTAACTTTTAAGTTTACATTAAATAGTTAATAAATTACAAGCCTTCAAAAAAGCAACAATTAGTATCAATGAAAATGCTGTTCAATTTGACCAATTTACAATCGCATGTAACTACTAAAATAAAAAATATTAAGCTAAAATATTTTAGGGCATTTAAAAAAATGACAAGATTTAAAAAATAACTCTTTTAATTTTAAACCGTTTTGATCTTGCAAAGCTGACCATAATAATTACCGTGTAATAAACATTTACCGTGCATCCAAAGATGAACGGACAATTCGGAACATTTAATTCGCCCCCCCCCCCCTAGTCAAAAAAACTTTATAAATGTCCACATAATATTAAATTGGTTTGAAGTGTTTAGGTTCAATATGTTTCATAATATACTACACATTTTGAATCCGGTCATTTTTTTGATAGACTCTCTATATTAAAATCTAACTTCTGAATGTAGAATGCCTACGTTAAAATTCAAGTATCTATATTACCTAATTTGAAGATATAATATAATGAATAGTATGTTTTGCTCCAAAAATGACCTTTACATATGCCTACATATACGAGGAAAGTATAAATTTAATATAACCATTCAATGTAACTTTGAGCCGCAGTTCTCCACTTTCATCTGCTCCATTTATATTTCAATAGTTTTATTGTATTTGTTGGTATAAAGCGGAAGAAAAACTTTTTCTAGATATCTGAAATAATAAATATTAAATCCATTTATAATGTATTATGGCCTGGTTCAAAGTGATCCTTCCAATTAGAGTAACTTTAAGTCATGTGAGAAATGTGGTGGATAGTAAATATTCAGTTCCATGGTCCTGGCCACCATAATTTTAGGGACACCAAAATGGGGTGAATTTCTTCCCTTTTTTGAACGCTTCCACATGAAAAATGTGCAGATTTTCTTGTGAGAGGGGCACCAAATTTTGCCAGGCCCTGGATATAATGAAAAGTTCAGTTTTATTTTTTAGGTTGGAGAGATTCCCCCATTTGGAGCATGTTTAACTGATAGATCTCGACGCCTTTTTGACTCTGGCGCCGTCGTACGCCGCAAGACCTCGCATATGGGGTCGGCGCGACACTGCTGAGGAGTTCTAATAAGAACGAAACTGTAGTCTCAGGATGTGATAACTGGGCAGTCTGGTATATTGCGTGTAACTGTTTCATTTTCAGAAGGTTTTTTTGTTTTCAATTTACAAAGGTTATTGGATAAAATTTTACAAATCATGAAATGAAGAAAATTGCCTGAAAATTTCACTTCTGTAGACTATTAAATATCTCTTGAAAACACTGAAAATTGTAAGCCTCTATCATTTAAACTTTTTGAGAAAAAGGTACATAAAATTTAGCAGTTTAATGTTACGCGTGTACAATAGGGTGGTTCAAAAATACCTGTTAAAAAAATAGGTTTCTCCTAGATACCCCAGGACACCCTTCAATATTTTTAGACTTGTGGATAGCAATATACTGGAAAAATTTTAACTTTCTATTTCAACTGAAAGAGGGTGCTCAACCACTTCCCCTAAACTTCATCAGTATGGGGAGGGGGGTTAAAAAATACATTGAACTGAAAGAACAATGCCACGTACAAAGTGTCTCAAAAGTAGTGATGCGCCGGATCGTTTAAAAAGTAGATCCGCGGATACGGATCTCAAAGAAATTTTTACCCAAATTAATTACCCAAATGTAAAATTTGCTACGGAAAGTATTCCCGTTAGGGTAATGGCACTGTTTCTTTAAAAAATGTCATCTACGGGAAAATATAAACAAGACTCAATTAATTACTCTTTAAATCTCCGTTAAAACTGAGGTGGAATTGGAAGGAATGGGTCAGCGCTACATGAATGCTTAGATAGAATATGAAAAATTATTTCTAGATAGACTGATAGATGTAGGATACAGGAGCAAAAGTGTAAAGCTGCTTCTGGACAGGCTAGAAATAATTTTCCGCATTTTGTTTCAATGTAAATGCAGAGTTGACCCATTCCACGCAACGACGAAATAACAGTGCCGGGAACACCTTTACAACTAGTAAATAGATAATTTAGTCGCACTTTTTTTGAAGGATGCCGAGAAAAACCAAAATGAAGAATTACACAAACCCCAAGTCAATAACAAAAACCAATATTAAATTAAAAATTAAAAAAAAAAAACATTCCCCAGAGAGCCAACCTCATATTAAGATGAATTTCGCGGGTCAGAATACATATTGTTAACAAATATGAACCGACAGGAGACAGAAATTTTAAATCGTCGAGCTTTTTCTCTTCATCCTCTGACTATGAAATCGCTACCAATCACGCGTATAAAGGTTTAGAATAGCATTAAAATTTACTTAACAAGATTATAGCTCCTACTGTATATAACATGGAAGTTCCAAATAAATATCAAACACAGAAAACTTCGTTAATTCAATTATGGCCAATATTTTTAACCTACGGGTAAGTTTTTACTACCACAATTGTAAAAAACATTAAGTCGGTTTTTAATTAATATCTCCGGTAGCTAAAGTTCTACAAAAACGAGGTGAAGCTAAGAACACTTTTGATCAAGGATACCGATTCCCCCAAAAAGAATGCACGGAAAATAATAGCCCATTTTTAAAAAACGGGAGTCTGAAATTCGAAATTGCAATAACAGCAACAAGAAAGAATGTACATAGATAATAAAACTTTTTTAGATGGAGAAGGAGAGAAATATTTTATATATACCTAGAAGAAAGAGTCTTATCGTCATTGACTAAATAAACCCTTACAAATGCTGAACAGGTGGGGGGGGGGAAAGCGGAGGCTCTAATCGCTTAGCATCGTCCAGCTTGCACTGGATTTGGCATTTCATTTTTAGTGCGAAATTTGCCGAAACATCGCCAAAGTGCCTCCAAATGCTCGCAAAATTCAACGCAACCTTTCAGCTCCACTACTTTTGGTTTTGTTGAAATTTTTCCTTCAGCTCACCAATAAAAATTAAATTTTCAAAAATGTTGACTCCGGTTCTGGATTTTGATCGTCTTTTTTGGTTCCCTCAGCATTTTTTTTTTCTCTTTTTCGAATTTTGAAGCGCTTAGTTAGTAAAAAAAATGTTTCGCACGACTGAGGTATCCCCCCCCCCCGCTTCGCGTATTTTCCAAAAAAAATGGAAAAAAACTAGAATAACATACTAGAAGTATTCAGAAACACACTAGATTTGGTGCAAAAACATACTGGAAGCATACTAAAACTATTCAAAAACATACTGGATATGGCGCTTTATCACAGCTTTGCAAAATAAGGGGGGGATTCCTCATATTGCCCAAATGTTTGAACAATTTGAAAGATAGATCACCGAAAGTGAAATCTGGAGTAATACAATATTAATTATAATTCCAAGTACTATATGTATCATAAGGAAGCAGTTCTAGACCCAAGTATATTTATTTAGCACAACTCCAGGAAAATAGCTTATAATATATAACAGGGTAATCTGCCAGGTGGCCTTTTGCGGATACTGACAAGCACCCCACGTCTGGGAACAACTTTGTTTATTAACGTAATTGCTCCAGTTTATACAACGCATCACCCCAAAGCTTCTCAAGATTAATTTATGTTTCAGACAGGATTAATGGCGTCCCTATTAACTGAAGAGGGGTGCTGTACGATGTTCAAATTCTAATTAAAATATCCGCGTGCTTTTGTCTTCAAGCTTTTGACTTTTAATGAAGATTGGTGCGTAAGATTTTGATAATAATCGAAATCCTTTAGTGAAATCCTATCAGCGTATAACGGTTCACCTTTTGTAAGTAGTAGCGCCTCTTAATTAAAACAAGGACTTTTCCTGTTAGTCTATATTTTTTTAGAAAATATAGCGAATGGTTTTTGTCTAAACTACGCTTTTTTTTTTTTTTTTTTTTTTTTTTTTTTTGAAGGGGTGGGGTCTAATGTCTCACATTAATCACGAATATATAGAATTAAATTTTGCTTTTTAAAAATTTATTGTCACTCTTGTAATTACATTGTAGGTAATTTTGTGGAATTTGAAATGTAAAATATAATGATCAGTCTATCTTTTTTGGAATCAGATCAAATGGGATTTTTTCCAACATCTCTTCCTCTTCCGTAAAGACTTAGAATTTCCGTACTGAGCATCTGAAGTGGTAGGTTGTTCCTACTCCGGGGATCGAAACTTAGCCTACTGGTTGAAAGACAACGGCCTCAACTACTAGACCACATAAGACCATTGGAGAGGAAGCTGAGATACGGAGCTACTAACACGTATCCTCGAAGTTCAAAGGCTAACTTCAGCTTTTAAATAAAATATAATCATTCAACTTTCTTGGAAATATTTGATTAAATAGCATTACATAATTTGGATAAATTCTCAGAGTGCAAAACTGAATGAATAGAGGTGCCCATTCCCATCTAAGACAATGGCGCCCCCCTCTACTATTAAGAGTACAGATCCCTTTTCGCCAAATGAGGTCAATACTCTGTAAAAATTCGCTCCTCCCTAAAATTTGTCCGCGCCATACTCCTTCCCCTTCACTCTTGTGAGCACCTCTGGACTAAACAATAAAAATCCACTACCGGTATTTACACCTTAACTTAAATCACATATTTTTTAACATTAAGTTTCATCTGGATATATTTATGCGCGCATTCAACCATATATAAATAAATTAAAAGGCAAAAAAAGTATATTAATAACAATCAGAACTATTTTTAGTGAAGAAAGTTACATTTTGTAAGCAGCTATGTAACAATAATATAAAATCTGATTCTTCAAATTTAATTTACCGTAACATGCTCTCCAAAAAAAAAAAAAAAAACCTTAAAAAAGAAAATAAAAACTTGGTAAGTGTGTTCATTACCATTTACCAACCAAGTACCCGTTGAACATAAAATTAATCTGAGCTTAATAAAAAGAAATGTAATTACATTTTCAGAAATGAGTCTTAGTTGTTTGCTAAAATCAGGGAACAATACATTAATTTTCAGATGGTAAATCGCAGGATAACTTTTATTTAAAAAAAATAATAATAACAGAATAGTGGCATCGGTTTCAATTTATTTTGTTGCTTTATTCCGCATTGCTTTAATGTATAGCAACCGTAGATGAAGGCCATTATCCAAGTTGGCAAGAGCATCGCGCTAATAACACGAAGTTCATTGGATCGATTCTACTTCAGGTCAGAAAATGTAGATTTTGAATGGCTATAAATGTTTCTCATCTGAATTCTGATCCAAAGTTCCATGAATATATAATCTTAACTAATTGGGGGCAGTATTCTAAAACACAGTTTTTTTATCGCATTGAAATGAGAAAAAAAAAATCATTTATTTTTGCCATGGCAAAATGATTGCAGTTTCATATCTAATTTTTCTCAAAGGTGTTTTTTGTGGGGACGCCATAACTTCGTAATTACTGCATCGAACTTCAAACATGAGACATTATGTAAAAGATTTCTTTCACAGCAATCAGCAAAATATAAACAAATCATGTGTTTTTCTTTTATCCAAAAAATTACTTTCAAAACTGGGTTCTTTAATTCCGTCTGTCAAACGCGAATGCTTTACACGGGTCAACTGGTATGAAAAAAAAAAGCAATTATGTCTCTTAAGAGCCATTATTTTGAAGTTCAGACAAGGTGTGGCAGTGACCATTTTTGGTTTTTATAACTTTTTTATATGTCAAAGTAGGTCATGAGAAGTGAACATTCTGAAATTTTTAGCCTTCCGAAAAATTTTTTTCGCTCGTCAAAAATTCCCAAAGTTTGACGTTTTGCAGCGCTTTTTAGAAAAATTCTAAAAGTCGCGTTTCAGTGCGCTTTAGCTCTTTACAGAAACACCACCCCACGGTTATATTTATATTTATTGGTTGTACTGTATCTAGTGATGATGACTTCATAGTTATTTTGGTTGGGGGTTGTTGCTTTCTTCAGATAAGGGGTCGCAAAGTATGGATTTTATCCGTTTTCGCGCAAGTTGAACCTGCGTTATTTCCCCCAAAAAGCCACCCCCCCGAAAAAAATGTAACATATACTGAAAGTTTATACTATGAAGAGAGTAAATGGCACAAAATTTGCTTGAGGTTTAATTTTTTTTAGGAGAAAAATACCCTGATATTTTTCAAATTATCAAAAATTGTGCTTTTTTGATCGCAATTAACTCAAAACAGCACCACTAGGGAAAAAAAACCTTTTATATATTATGGTACCAGGCTATGTGTAAAACATCATGAAAAAGAAAGCAGCATGGGATCTCTTCTTGTTTCCCAGAAAATAATTTTTTTTTGTAGCTCATTTTATGCGTTTTCTCGTACGTAAAACATGTGTCCAGTATGCAGATTAGATCTTCTAAAACTTTAAGGATGTAGTAAGAATGTATATATGTGTGTATAGAGAAAGAAAAAGACTAGTAATACTTTATTTTTCTGATTTTTACAAATTGATGGTATTTTAATTGCAGGTAATTCAGAAAACGATAAATCCATATCATATATATATATATATATATATATATATATATATATATATATATATATATATATATATATATATAAAATATATAAATATCATGAACAATATCTGCTTCACTTTCCTTTAAATGTCTATTTTCTATGTCATCTTCAAATACCTCTAAAAGGCTATCAGTTCTTGATAAATCAGTATCATTCGTTTTTTCTTGCTTGGGATATCAGCTAAAAACAGTTTGAATTTTACTTTTTGTCAGATATTCGTTCGGTTGGGATATTTTTATGTCTTCAATCATCTCTGTTCTCATTGCATGTTCTACTTGGTCGGACGTGTTTTCTGCCGGTTTTTTACCGTAAAGGAACTTTTCATAAAGAAATTCTATTTGTTTCAATGACAATTGTGTACTTTTACGAGTTGGGAGAGCCCACCCCTCACATGAGATTTCCAAAATGTTTTCTTCTTTTTTTCTCTTTTGTTGCAGAACATGCAATGAGAATAGAGATGATTGAAGACATAAAAATATTCCAACCGAACGAATATCTGACAAAAAGTCAAATTGAAGCTGCTTTTAACCGATGTACAAAGGAAAAAAAAGTGGATAATACTGATTTATCAAGAACTGACAGCCTTTTAGAGGTATTTGAAGATGACATAGAAAAAAGGCATTTAGAGGAAAGTAAAACAGATATTGTTCATGATATTTCTTCCATTGCTACGGACATAAATAAGAAAAAATTATTTTGGGATTGATACGATAAATCAATATATATATATGTATATATATATATATATATATATATATATGCATATATAAATATATACATGTACTATATACATGTACTACATATATATATATATATATATATATATATATATATATATATATATATATATATATATATATATATATATATATATATGCATATATAAATATATATATATATATATATATATATGCATATATAAATATATACATGTACTATATATATATATACATATATATATATATGATATCGATTTATCGTTTTCTGAATTACCTGCAATTAAAATAACATTAATTTGTAAAAATCAGAAAAATAAAGTTTTACTAGTCTTTTTCTTTCTCTATACACACATATATACATTCTTACTACATCCTTAAAGTTTTAGAAGATCTAATCTGCATACTGGACACACGTTTTACGTACGAGAAAACGCATAAAATGAGCTACAAAAAAAATTATTTTCTGGAAAACAAGAAGAGATCCCATGCTGCTTTCTTTTTCATGATGTTTTACGCATAGCCAGGTACCATAATATATAAAAGGTTTTTTTTTCCTAGTGATGCTGTTTTGAGTTAATTGTGATCAAAAAAGCACAATTTTTGATAATTTGAAAAATATCAGGGCATTTTTCTCCTAAAAAAAATTAAACCTCAAACAAATTTTGTGTCATTTACTCTCTTCATAGTATAAACTTTCAGTATATGTTACATTTTTTTCGAAAGGTTGGTTTTTTGGGGGAAATAACGCAGGTTCAACTTGCGCGAAAACGGATAAAATCCATACTTTGCGACCCCTTATCTGAAGAAAGCAACAACCCCCAACCAAAATAACTATGAAGTCGTCATCACTAGATACAGTACAACCAATAAATATAAACATAACCGTGGGGTGGTGTTTCTGTAAAGAGTTAAAGCGCACTGAAATGCGACTTTTAGAATTTTTCTAAAAAGCGTTGCAAAACGTCAAACTTTGGGAATTTTTAACGAGCGAAAAAAATTTTTTGGAAAGCTAAAAATTTCAGAATGTTTACTTCTTATGGCCTACTTTGAGATATAAAAAAATTAGGAAAATCAAAAATGGTCACTGCCAAAATTTCCGTTTTTTGTCTGAATTTCAAAATAATGGCTCTTAATTCCTTTGCGTACACACTAAAATTGTACGGAAGCTGAATATAACCTCTAGAAAATTTCAAATTAACAAATTAACTCCCGACAACCAATGAAGGCTTTAAATCATTGTTAAGTTAGTTAAAATGCTTTTTAACGCTTGCAGTGGCATAAAAAATATCTCTGATGACAAAGCAAGTACAGTACAGTTTAAACATTCAATCTATTTATTTATTGTGTTAATTGTGCCAACAAAATTTTATCCGTATAAACAGCGAAGCCAAACAAAAGAAACTAATTCATATTTCCAAAATTATGAATTTTTATGCGTTTTAATAATACCCTCCATTTTGCTGAATGCTAATTACTTATTATTTCTAATATCACTAAGAACCGATTCATTTGATACTCTTTGAACTATTTTTCATAAGACGTCTTTATTTGGGAATAAGCATAAACATGTTAACATAAAAGCTTTTTAATGTATGAATTGCTGCAGAAATGCGTTAGTACTTAAATGCAGAAAAACCAAGTTCTTATTTGTTACTTAAAATACACCACCAGCTCAGTTATTCCATCCGAGGACTGCAGTTTCGTGCTTTTTAGCACTCATCAGCCCGGAATAGGAATCACATGAGCTGGTGGCGAAAATCCTCTTAAGGGAGCCAAGAGAGCCAAACAAACTGGTAGCTAATGTAGAATTAGCACACCAGATGAGTGACCGCAGCAATGGTGCGGTTCAACTCAAAGATTGATGGCAAGGCATGGTATTTTGTAGTAAGTTACCCATCAATCTTTGAGTTGAACCGCACCATTGCTGCGGTCACTCATCTGGTGTGCTAATTCTACATTAGCTATCAGTTTGTTTGGCTCTCTTGGTTCCCTTAAGAGGATTTTCGCCACCAGCTCATGTGATTCCTATTCCGGGCTGATGAGTGCTAAAAAGCACAAAACTGCAGTCCTCGGATGGAATAACTGAACTGGTGGTGTATTTTAAGACTTTCTGCCTTAGCCCTGGCTTAGGGGCGGTAACTTACTACAAAATTCTTATTTGTTGCAAATAATTTAGTCAAATACGGAAACTGTTAAGAATTTAATACTTCTTCACCCACCTCCCTCCAGCACTAGATATATTTGCTTTTTTATTAAAGTTTATTTTCCTTTCAGATTCGAATTTTCGTCTGTTTAAAATATTTAATTCTACATAACGACTCAACTTTAAATTATTAGTCGAAAGAAAAATTAAAACTGCTATCGAAAAAATTAAATGTTTTTGTTTAAGTACAAGCCAAAATTTAAAGAAGCGAAAATAGAAGTATCATGGAAATCAAAAAAAAAAGTTTTAATTAGTTTCAAGAAAGTGTTTTTTTTAAAAGATAGTTTGACCTTTGAGATCTTGAATTCAAATTAAGTCTTTCGCAATCACGAATTGCGATAGGACCCTACTCGTTGGGTTTCTTGTTTCTACTAATGGCTTTTATCGCAACCAAAATTTGAGTTCAAAACTTGAAAACTCAAATGAATGCCAGAGGCTGGATGTTATGTGCTGAATACTGGAGGCTGTGTACCGGATATTGTTTTCGCGTAAAAAGGATTGTGTAAAGTCGAGAAGGTCGTTTATAAATAATTCGATTCCGAGGCATATGGACGCCTGCAATATAAGCGTAGAAAAATATAATCAAAGGACGGACGTCATTCAACAGTCAAGTGAAAACAAACTCAAACTGCAAACAAAAGCAAGTCGTAATTGCTCAAAAAAGTAAATCATTTTTAAACGTTCGTCTGTTACATTCGATTTGACTAAAAGTTTACTTCAACAAAGAGTTTTCCTGTTAAGTAATTTTTCAAGTTAAGTAATAATATAATACAAGAAAGAAGCAATAAAAATCACAATAAAACATCTTTAAAATCTCGAGCTGCTAACGAAAGATATGAGACTAATCTACAATCGTATATTTGAAGTTAATTCTTTTAATGGCTAAAAATAAACTGATATATTCACAAAATTTACGATGCAGGTTATAATGTTCCTTGCATTTGAACATGTTCAACAAGAATTTTTTTGACAAAAATCTCTTACCTTAGAAGCGTGTCTTCGTTTTTCTTGCATTCAAGTAGATTTTCAAATCCTGTTTAAGAGCGCAAAATTGCATTTATTTTCTTTCTGAACTTGTTTTCGTTCTTCCACGCCAGAAGTTTTGAAACTTTCTGGGTTGAAGCATTTTAACGGATAATATTTTTCAGTATTTTCTTCTCGTAGTCTAAATTCTATTCTATTCTATTCAAGAGTCACAACTGACTACAACTGTATTTATGTCGAGGACTGCATACTAGTGCCTTGCCTCCATTATTTTATATACCGATAGATGGCAGCACCATCACCGGATCGAACAGTTAATGAGAATTTAGAACTAGTCCAAGAGCTACCTGGTACTAGCACCCCCAGAGGTATCGTTTCACTTGGAGGACATTGAGACCACGAGCATATTTAACGTCGCCCAGTCCCCTTTAATGACGACGGTGGGTCTTCGACCAGCGGGGATCGAACCCGAGCCCCTCCGGCCCCGAGTCCAATGCCCTACCGATCAGGCTACCACGGCCCCTAGTCTAAATTCCTGTTGACGGATACTAATTTATACAGTTACGGATGCAGTTTGAAACATATGATACAAAGTTCGAAAACCACTAAGACTTATAACTGTTCAAAGAAATTTAAATGTTAACAACTTCATTGTTTGACCGCGGATTGTATGTAATTTGGCAATCAGCCAAGTAAAGGCGATTCCATCTAAATGAATCCAATAGGGGAGATGGAAAAATAGCGATGGGATTTTGATGCACGCGTTTCATAATTTCACAAGGGCCTTACTTATTTATTGTCTTTATTGAGGTGATAATGAGTGGAAACACAATGAGTTTATATGGAAACAACAAAAAGAAAATAAAATGTTTTCATTTCGTTCAGAAATTTAAAAGCAAAATCGTAAACTCCAAATTATGTTGTAAGCAAAATAAATCTATTAATTTTTGAGTGAGAATATCGATCGATGTAGTTTGATTTAAAAATTATTGCAGTGAATAACTTGCAATTTTTATAAAACTTAGTAGAAATAATTAAGGGACAAACACGCACATCTGTCGGAAAAACTACTATCCCTAAAAAGTAATAGACGCGTCCATTTCCGTCTGTAAACCGGATATTAGCCTTTCCATACAATCCGTGGTTCTATTCTATTCTATTCAAGAGTCACAACTGACTTCAACTGTATTTTATGTCGAGGTCTGCATACTAGTGCCTTGCCTCCATTATTTTATATACCGATAGATGGCAGCACCATCACCGGATCGAACAGTTAATGAGAATTTAGAACTAGTCCAAGAGCTAATAGCTACCTGGTACTAGCACCCCCAGAGGTATCGTTTCACTTGGAGGACATTGAGACCACGAGCATATTTAACGTCGCCCAGTCCCCTTTAATGACGACGGTGGGTCTTCGACCAGCGGGGATCGAACCCGAGCCCCTCCGGCCCCGAGTCCAATGCCCTACCGATCAGGCTACCACGGCCCAATCCGTGGTTAGACAGTAGAATCCTAGCTATTATTTATAGTGCTCGTTTTAATTGCGAGAAAAATCTTGCTACAAGTTTTCAAAACGCGATACAAATTCTTATTTCAAAAAATTAAGATTAAAGGTTTCCCGGAAATATAAAACTTGAACAAAGCTTCTTAAAAATAGGCTTGCAATGATAGAACTTAAAACAATATGCTTCCAAGGTTGGAATTTTACTGAAAAAACTGAACTATAGCATGTATATCTAAGCGTCTTTTCGGTGGGGATAGAACTTAAAATCTTACATCAATGATTGCCAATTGCTACAACTGGAGATTTTTGCCACTATGGTGTATTAAAAAATAACCCAATTTAGGGTTTATTTTGCCAAGAAGTTCTAACAGTAAAATTTGAAATAAAAATCTCATAAAATACTGTTTATATTTGAAGATTTTTGAAAAATATTGTACATGTTTTGAGGTAAATGACTGAACTTTCAAATCAAGTAACATGTAAAACTATCATGTCTTGAAATAATGTATGCAGAAGATCAAAATTTGATGTACAAGCTTAACAAGAAATTTCGTCAAAATAAGGAACGCATTTACAAACACAAATGACGTACACATAGCCAACCACATAAGGGTTTGAAAAAAGACCCCATCTGATTACGGATGTTTTGCGCATTTCTGTCTCTATCTATCTATAAAGTGGCACAGATAAGTAGAGACATAACCTTGACAATGCTTATTTCGTTTTGGAAATAGGGAATGGTAATTGGCCCCTAGCTGAATTGTGGGATTACTTCCGTAGTAGTTTTGCGAACGTATTCCAACTCAAATTCGTGCCATTAACACTTCCCTTTTCCCTAAACTATCGCAAGAAGAAGTAAACATTGACGAGGTCGTGACTTTTCTTTTTAAAAAAACGCTATATTCATGGATTCTTCAGAAGCAATAGCATTGAAGAACTTCACACTTCACAAACCTCCCATACCTACCACTATAAGTGGTCAAACCGGTTGGATGGAACCCTGAAGACAACTCTACTTTTTGATCCAGACCAGGAGCCGAGCAACCCCTGATCGAGCACCCTCAGAATATTAATGGGGAATAGTAACTTGGAGGACTTTGTGACCGCGAACATATTTAATGCGCCCCAGTCACCACTGATGAACATGAAGTATCTTCGACCGGATAACATCAAGCCAGAGAACCTCCAGTTACGAGGCCAGTGCGTCACTGATCAGGCCAACACGGCCAACATTGGAGGAATGCAGCGCTGCTGCTTCTAGCCTATTAATATTAATAATATTACTGTTTTCATATCCTTTCAAGAATTTGTTATACTATGTGGAATATATTTCGTGAAATTTTGAATCTTTAGATAGTAATTCGTTTTTTGGATCTTCTTAATTTTTCGCAATATTGGTTACAAAATTTAAAAAAAAAAAAAAACTTTGAAAGAAAAGCACTGAAATTTTATTGATGCGTTACACAGTGAAAAATTTGACTCTAAAGTAAAGACTTGAATTGAAGCCAAACTCTCACTAAAGATGAAACGCAGTTGAGCCTCCAATCAAGGCCTGTCATTTCAAATTTTAATAAGAAAAATGGTTTGCACTCAGTACACATTATATTTTCTTAACCAATACATGAGGAGGCCTTTCATTATATCTCAGCGCCAAACAGGTAATCATTTCCATGCATAAGTGACTAACTTGCCTGGTTGTCGATCCATTATTGGCATTGGTACGTGCCGAGAAAAGCAGGAATAGAAGAAACAGCGGACTCGATTCCTTCGTTCGCCTAGGATGTAATTTCCGACTTCCTCTTTTATGTACACGTATCGTACCCTTTATCTTTATCTTTACACTAGCTTACTACCCGGCGTTGCCCGGGTGCTTCTCAATGCAACATATCTTTTAGACATTAATATTGGTGTCTTGCAACGATTGAAAATTTGTTTAGATTAAAATTTTATTTCAAATTTTTAAAACCTCACACTTGCTGTAAATGTTGTACATGATAACTCAAACTGATGCAGGTAGTAAGAGCACTTATTTAAGTTTGCTGCTCCAGAGTATTCCTTTGAGAATATCGAAATTTTAATTTACAGAGGCACAGTCGTCATGAAGGGTAGGAATGGTTCCACTGAATAATAGTTGCCATATATATAGTTACAGTTATCATTTTAAGTTACATAAAGCATTAAAAAAGGAGTACGTGGACGCGAACTTATGAAACGAACTATATAAAACCCGTCAGTTGAACTGCCTTATAGAGAAAGAAAGAAGCGTGCACATTTTGGTCACTATCCGCGTTATTATTTTTTTTAATTATTTGCAGGCCATGAAATTAAAAGAAAGAAAGAAAAAAAATTTTGTTTCTACTTACAACTGTATAATAGACAGTTCTTTTGTTTATGTTTTACAAAAGTTTGTTGCACATTTTGCCCCACCTATCCGCAGCTTCCAAACGAAGGAAATGTATTTTTACGTTTAGAAACGTAATCCAAATACTAAAAAGTTAAATTATTCAAAATGATCTCATTCGTAAATTTAACTCAGATCTTGCTCCTAAAAACAATTCTTAGTCCCCCTTCCAGCAGCAAAAAGAAATACATTTTTGAGTGAAACCAAACTTAAGCATGCAATATAAAGCTATCTATATGTCAATAGGTAAATTTCACATGCATTTAAAGTACTTAATCGCCTGCCCTTATGACTTATTGATCGTGATACAGAACTTAAGTCTCACTGGAAATTTTAATTTCTTGAAGTTTAAAGAATAATGTATTGCGAATAGTGGTTATACGTGAGATAGAAATTGTTTCACCTTATACCTCCACTGAGCCGAATTGCTTATATTACACTGATACGTATCCATTCTTATCTTACAGCATTTTTCAATGACAGTTGAATTACTTGGTGGTAGTTACAAACTTCCAATATTTTTCGATTGTTTACAATAAAAGTTATCGAACTGAGAGTCTTGTAGCTGGGAATGGAGCTTTGCTCAACTAATTTCACGATGAAGACTAAAAAGAAAAAACTTTATGATGTGACTTAATATTTCATTTTGGCCATTTCAATTGCAATCTCTTCGTGTCAAAAGTTGCCTCATTCCTGCTAAATGGTTTAAAATTATTGCTAGTCAGCGAAGTTGCTCCATCAAGTGTACTATTGCTTCGAGCGTTAAAGTAATATAAAATTTTAAACGATTAAGAAATTTGTTTACATAAAAATGGAGACATTTTATGCATTTTAAAAGTTAAAATTTAAATTAATATTTCTTTGTGCATTTTTTCAAACTTTAAACTTTTACCCTTTCAAAACTACATGAATTCCGCCATATTAAATTTCCGTGTGGTTTTGCGCGTCTAACGGTGCGCAGTTTTTATTTTATCACACATTTGCAATCCTAGTATGGTAGTTTATGTACATGTAATGAACCCCATGACTATCCCCTCCCTCTTGAAATATAGAATAGATCTACGCTTGTGGATTAGATTTACGCTACTATGCACAAAAATGATTATTTTGCAATTCATTAGCCATATCAGTATTTTTACCCCTGATCTTTGATAACCTGGAGCGATTTCTGTTAAACTTAGGTGAACCGAATTAGGTAAATCAGGAAATAGTATAACTAACATATACATATTAATTTGTTTAAGGATAATACCAATATTAAATTTAATTTCCGTTGCAAGGATGTCGTTCCAAAATAAGTTTAGTATTCTAATGCTAAAACTGTTGAAGATTGTACTTCGATAATGACTGCATTTTTAACACCTATCTCATTTTGGTATCTTCTGTACTGTTTATGTGGAAAACACAGATCAAAATTTCGTTTATTGTTACGGTATAATAACTTGAAAACTTATTAGCGAAATGCGCAAGGAAATTGAAGAAGAACCAACGGTGATATCAATGCATCCCTATGTGTTTGCAGGGTGCAATTTAAGAACCACTGAAAGACAGCATTTGTTTTTCGTTCGGCTTTCTTGCCAAACATTCTCTACGCTTGTCGCTTATCGACATGAACGGCCATTGTTAAAGATTCTTTTTGTGTAAATTGCACTTAAAATATCCCCTGGTGGTTATATGTTGCTAACCATTTTCATTTGCTTTGAACCAAGGTTTACAAATTTAACGATTACAGTTAAACTTTGAAGAAACTTCATTTCGGTTATTTTTACAGGCTTTTTATTCAGACCAAATTCATAACTATACGATAATTCGTTCGTGTCGAAAAGAGCAATTTTATGATTAAAAATATAAACTTGAACGGCTTTAGATCTTTTTCAAATTCCAAAAACCAGCCTATATGAATTCCTTAGCAACAATTTAACTCTGTGCCAAATTTAGAAGAAATCCGACTAAAACTGTAGATTTGTATAAGGAACATACACACACACACACCCATAAACATACATCCATTTATATATATATATATATAGATAGATAGTATAAAATGAAGTCTCAAAAAAGCGTCTGTGTGTTTGAACCCTCAAAACTCAAGAATTACCCGTTCAATGTCGCTGAAATTTTCGCAGTTTGTTTCTTTAAGTCCTGAAAAGGTTTATAGACCAGTTCGAAAGAAATTCGATGAATAGTTCTTTTTTTATTCCAAGCCCAATTTTCACATAAATTCCCGAATATGGGGCTGAAAAATTACTTGCATATAGTAATATTATATATCGTTGGAAAATCTATTCTCCTCGTTCTACGCAATTTGTTTAAACGCTCTAACTTAATTACGGCGGGAGTTATTTACATTTTTAGCTCGAATTTTTTTAGGCATACTTGAAATTTAGGCACTATTTTCTTCATTAAATCCATTAGTAAAAAGTGAAGGAACTGTCCCACAGTTTTCTTTTTGACACCATTGGAAAGAACTGCTTTTTTAACTCCAGATCTAAGTCGACCTAAGGTCGAAAGTTTAACCCTCCATCTCAATTAGAAAAAAAAAGTTACAAGCGAATTAAATGAAGTTCGAAAATCTGTTCTCTATTCAAGTTTTTAACCATTTTATTTTGCGTTACCACGGTAATGCTTTTTGAATCCATTGTTTATTTCCATCTTTCTTATTTTCAATTCTTAAACTTATTTTATTTTGTGTTTCCATGGTTACGCTTTTTAAATCCATCTTTCTCATTTTATTTTAATTTCTTAAAAGCTTCTATCTCGAAAGGAAAAAAGCTACAAGCTTTTTTAAATTAAATTCAAAAAATCTCATTTCCATTCAAATTGTTGATCATTTTCTTTCGCATTTTAATTCCTGAAACTCATTTTATTTTGTGTTTCCATGGTTACGTTTTTTACATCCATCTTTCTCGATTTAATTTTTTATAAGTATTTTAATATCTGTCGTCATTGTTTGGAGGGGAAATTTTGAATGATGGTTTTTTTTTTCTTTCATTTAAGCCTGGTTATTGAATATACTTCACTTGACACATGTTTCAAGGTAGACCGGGCAAGGCAGCTAGTCTCAAATAAAAGGTATAAACAGAGGGGAAACAGTCATTGTCATTTACTGAGCTCAAAATCAGTTATTTTTAATCCCTCTTACTAAAACTATTTTAATATTTCTACTGAATAATATAAGAATTGATCAACTTTTGGCCATTTCTTTAACTTCTAAATTATCAAAATTTAAAATAAATGACGTAGGTCTACTTACCCTACAATAAAAGCAAGTTGCCACGAGTGACACATAGTGTCAATTTTTGCCTCTTAACTAAAACTTGAAGTTAATATTTTCCCATTTTACTATGAAAGCTTTATACTGACAGTACGCTTATAGTTTTAGCTTGAAAAATTCTTCGTAATGATTAGCTCTCTTTTTTAAATTACAGAAGAAAAAGATGGTCAACTAACCGCAGTTTACCTTATGCGTGTGTACGCGTGATGAAACAGTTAGACACAAGAAAAAAGCTAAATTTGAAGAATCAATTAAAATTTTAGCAAGTAAACAAAATTTCAAAAATTACTAGCTGCGTCGCCCGGCTTTGCACGGTCCACCTCAAAAATAAAAGTTATCTCAACTGACGTGTGTTCAAACATCCGGCTTGAAAAAAAAAATAGTAAAATTTTGCAATAGATTGCAGAAAAATAAGCAAAATGGAAATATTTTAAATTCTCCGATTACAGGAAAAGCCTCAAAACAAAAAGCAGAATTTTATTCGTTCATATTCGAGAAGAAATGGCAACATATCTTTCCTCTCAATGATTTTCATCACGCTACAAATTTTAATAAAAGCATTATTGTGGAAAATTTGAATGAAGAACTAAATAGTAATTTGAATGGAAGAAAGCCTTCGATAAATAGGAATTTTATGTCAATATCTAAGAATCATAATTAATAGTTTTTAATTGATATCTCCGCTAATTATTATCGGAGGGTTATGTTAAATAGCCAAACATAAAGACGGAAAATTTACGAATCTATCGATACCTGGTTCGATGGTGAGTTCATTAGCGTTCGGGAGAAGTAACTCAGGCATACATACACTGGTGTGCAAAAACTAAGAACGAAGTAGAAAAATTAGCATATCAGCTGAACGAAGAGGCAGAGCGGACAGAAAGACCAATCAGGAGATTAAGTAAGGTGATGTACGGTAGCACATGCGCAGGTATGCAGGCAGACGTAACGAGGGAGTGTCTGAGTAGTATAAAGCATGTTGTCGATGTAAGATCAGTATTTCGGGCAAAGAGATTGCACGCCGTATAGCAGTTAAAATCACACCGAGTTGCTGCCTCAGCGAGAAATGGCGAATGATCAACCTGTTCTATTCTATTCTATTCTATTCAAGAGTCACAACTGACTACAACTGTATTTATGTCGAGGACTGCATACTAAGTGCCTTGCCTCCATTATTTTATATACCGATAGATGGCAGCACCATCACCGGATCGAACAGTTAATGAGAATTTAGAACTAGTTCAAGAGCTAATAGCTACCTGGTACTAGCACCCCCAGAGGTATCGTTTCACTTGGAGGACATTGAGACCACGAGCATATTTAACGTCGCCCAGTCCCCTTTAATGACGACGGTGGGTCTTCGACCAGCGGGGATCGAACCCGAGCCCCTCCGGCCCCGAGTCCAATGCCCTACCGATCAGGCTACCACGGCCCTATCAACCTGTTAGATGACATCTGGATGCTTTTACCCGAGGTCGAATCATTGGGAAGTTGGAGGAAGGCCGCAGTGTGACAAGTGTGGCTGCAGAGTTCGGAATTGCTCACAGCATCGTTTCGCGACTTTGGAGACAATTTCAAACTAGAGGAACAGCTATCCGGGGGTTCAGTAGTGGTCGTCCACGAGGAACCACACCGCATATGACCGGTATATTGTCTTACAGGCCAGAAGAAACAGGCAGCAGACAGCGGGAGAAATCGCTAGACGCACGATAGAGGCGACTGGACGACCGATATCGCGTTTTACCGTGGCCAGAAGACTGCACGGTGGTGGTCTGTTTGCACGACGGCCTGTACGGTGTGTACCTCCAACGCCTGCCCATCGGAGAAGGCGTTCTCTGTGGTGCCGGGAACACCGGAATTGGAGAGACAATGAATGGGGACGAGTACTCTTTACAGATTAGAGCAGAGATCATATCCCCTACTAAAGACCGGATGTTTCTTGCTGAACACCCATCACAGAGATGTTTCGGCCTTCAGTCGCATTGCGCTCCATGCTACTTTTTAAATAAAGCTTCTTTTTAGCCTACTTTACCAGTAAAGGTCAGAAAAAGAAGAAAAAAGCATGAAAGAAGGATTAATGCATCTCAAAAATATCGCAAAAAACAAAAAAAAAGTCAAAAATAAATAAAATAATTAAATAAATATTGAAAAATTAAAAATTGGAATGTAGGGTATTGAGATGGGGAGAAATGTCTGTCGGTCTGTCTGTCTGTCTGTCCCACCCCCCCCCCCCCCCCCTAATAACTTTTGAATGAATAGTCCGATTCGAACAAACTTTTTTTTGTTCGAAAGATCTCGGCGAGGACACCTCATTCCCATATTTCACTTTTTGATTTGAACTATTTTTTGTTCAATTTTGAGCAGCTCAAAAAAACTTAATATTAGCGCCTACGGGGAAATTCAAGGCAATTCCGAACTGTGAGGGGAATTTGCTTCAAACAAACTTTGTAGGGAAAAGCTTTTGATGAAAAACTTGTATATAAAATAACTTTTTGATTTGAACAATTTTTCGTTCAATTTTGAACAGTTCAAATCCCTTAACATTAGCGCCTACGGGGAAACTGAAAGTCAATGTAGATTCCGTACTTGAAGGCAGATTTACTTCAAACAAATTTTGTTGGAAATAGCTCTTGTCGCCAAACTCCAGACTTCGACTCCGAGAATTTAGGGGCACTTGACTCCGACTCCTGTGCCCGACAATTAATGGGACTCCGACTCCCCGACTTCGACTCTGGCTTTGGCACAAATTTATACACGGAGGACAAATGACTAACTCCGATTCTTAGATATTCGACTCCGACTCCTTTACTCCAAAATGAAATTGACTCCGACTCCGCAGCTATGGTTTTGACTGTGAAATAGTTATTGTTGATATGACTTGTTTTTATTTTTACGCTAAAGTTTTAATTTAGGTATTCAGTTTTCGGCGAATTCGCAACTCCAACGAATTATAGGGGACACTGCAGTCACTGTCTAATGGCCGACCAAAAAACTAAAACAAACGCATGTGGTAACGAAGAAAATGCTAAAAGTGTTGTGATTTTTGTTCGTATGTATGATATTTTTCGCTTTATTCTTTTTAAATTGATTTTCAAAGTCTTGTGGATATTCTGGCCCACGTAGAAAGAAATGAGCATTCAAGAAGCATTACTAAACGTCAAAGATTAATGCAAACTACGTAGTTCGTAGTTCTAAGCAGCTATTTCCACGATGTTGAATTCGATATTTATCAATTCTTGATAAAACTAAATAATAATTGAGGCATGACAAGAATAACAATTAATGCTAGAAAATTCAATATGACATTACAAATTATTATCGAAAGAAGATGATACTTTTTTGCCTTGCTTGGCTAGCGCTTATTGTTTTGCATTTGTAGCTGAGTTATTTCTCTCGAATTCCCGAATCGGTTAATTTAAAATTTTTCTGTTTCGATTTTTCTAATTTCTGAGTTACGATTTAATTATGTCATGTTATGCAAATCATCAACAAAATTCTAACATATATGGTGGTAGTTTTCTTTTCAGTTGATTGATCATTATTTCTTTTTGCTTATCGAATTCTGTAATCTTACTACCATTTTATTCCACTCATGATAAAAATTAAAAATGGTTTAACTAAAAACTCGAAATCTCGCCAAGGCTTCTTTGCTCGCACAGTACTAAAACTATAACCCTAAACAAATTTGGCGAAACCTTTCAGCTGAGAATAAAAGGAATAAAGTAAATTCTTTCTCGGTTAAACATTTTTCATTTTGTTCTACGATAATATATTCAAGAAAATATTTTGCATACTGTCCATTCCAACTAAATGCTGCTGTAAAATATGGTTAGTTTAATTAATTTAAGATTAAAAAATAACCCATATTCTTACAAATTCCTACAAAACAATAAAAATTTTTACCTTGTATAACGTTATCCAAGTTTGTTAATCCAGAATTTTCGCTTTCACCATTTCTGAATCAACTCATATTTTAGAAGGAAATAATGAAAACTAACATTATTTTGAGAAGCTCGAGAATACTACTAAGGGACGAATTAATTTCCGTTGCTGAAAGCAAACTAAGACACATCGACTGCGTTAATAAATACTCAGAACCAGTGGTTGGAAAAACTACATTTTTTTTGTAGCGAACTACAACTACAACTACTTTATGAAAAATGTAGTTAACTACAACTACAACTACTTTTTTCAAAATGTAGCAACTACAAACTACTTTTGAAATGTAGTCGCTACTTCGCTACTTTTTAAAAAATAAATAAATAAAAACATACACATACACACCGTTTGAGGATTGAACGAAAAGAATTCAAAACGTGGTTTAGACTAATAAATTGGCTTATTTGAACATGGAATTTTACTAAGAATTATTTATTCTTTCCTTCCTTCAATTAGCCAATTTGTCATTCGAAGCATTTTTACGATTTTTACGAATACAGTGAACCCTGTGTAAGTTGGCCACTCGCGGTGCACCAATTTAGTGGTCAACTTAAACAGGTGGCCAACTTACAAAGGTGGTCAACTTCAGGTTTTACTGTATTCGCTTCAGGAAAGGATTAAAAGTTGAAAGAATTCAACCTTCAAATTTTTAATCCATTCCTAACAGTGAATATGTAATTCAAGAAGTGCAACTTGGCTACTTGAAAATGTAAATAGATGCAGTCATAATTTAATTTAAATTTTACTCATACATACACATTTATAAAATTGATTTTAGACGATGAAAAACATTTTTTAAACAAAATTTAACTATTATTACAGGAGTTAATCTTATAGAGAACTTATATTTTTTGAACTAATTAATTGGTTTTGATCATCAAGTTAGTGGTCCGGACCTGGACTCTATCTCCCACCTTATGCCACTGATAAAATGAAATAAAAGCATTTTTCAATTTTACCGAAAGTCTCAAAAACTAAAATTTTTAATAATTGACTTTTATTAGGTTAATGTATCAACACACTCAATCAGTTTTTAAAAAAAAGAAAAGAAAAAAAAAGAAATAGAAAAATATGAAAAACGGTTCTAGTATTTATAATCGAGCATTAATAAATATCCGAAATATGAAATAAAAGCTTACTTCTCTTCAATGTACAATTTTAAACTACAGTGAACTCGCGCGGCAACGCGATTCGGTTTATGCGGAGTTTTCCTCGAGTAACGAATTTCGGAACTAACGCGAATTCCTCACCCGCAACACACTTAATATTAGTTTCGTGAATAAACTTTCCCTTTAGCAATCACTGAAAGCGGAAGTTCCCCACACCGTACTAGTCGAAACATCGCTTTGTCAGTGTACAAGTCGCTCCGCTTCTTTTTCATTCTAAATATGAAGTTGATGATACATCACTTCCCATAAGTTTATCTGAAGTTCAAAAATTGAGGGAAAAATAGAAAGTTTCTGGCAACTAAACAAATGTAAAGATTTTCGATATGCTAGAACAACTAAAGAGTGTGTAGAATATAATTACTGTATCCACTGTACAGTACTATTGTAATGTTGCATTTTATTATAGCTACATACTATATGTACCATACTGTTTCAGTTTATGTCATTCTCCTCCATTGAGTTTGTGCATCCTAATAGTACTTTTATTCAATAACACAGCTTATTATTATTATTTATTTATTTTTAATACAGTAAGATTTCAGTTCTCTATATTTAAATTCGGTAATATGAAGTTAAGAAATGGGTTGAAACAGTTTGAGGGATGTTTTTAAATGTCAAAAATTACAGGTATGTTCATGGAAAATCGTATAGACACTTTTTTGAGCCCCCTCCCCCACCCCTCTCTCAGAAAACGCAAACGCGGTACTAAATTGGCAGTTATCGCTTTTTCTTTTCTTTCTCATGCTCTATTCAAGGCGAATATTTGGGAAATGTGAAAATTTCGATGCCAAACAAACTAACGGCGTCATAGATGGAACGAATGGCACGAAAATAATATGTCTGAGGTCAGCTCAAATTTTTCAGAGTCTTACAATTTTGATTGGTGCAAGTTACACTTGCGTAAAACTTGCACCCGTCAGATTCGCTTGAAACCTTTTTTTTTTTTTTTTTTTTTTTTTTTTTCTTTCTTTTTTTTTGAAAATTTATTTAAAAGTAGTTTCCAGAAATCGCTACAAACTACTTTTTTTTTGTATCGAACTACTCGCTACTCTACTTTTTTAAGAAAGTAGTGCGCTACGCTACAAACTACTAAAAAATGTAGCTACTACAGTAGCGTCGCTACTTGTAGCGCGCTACTTCCAACCACTGCTCAGAACAATCTGCCTGTGTTTACGTCAGCAGACATACGTGGATCGCAACGTGGCAATGTTTTAGTTTTCCCGGCAGTTGTATTAATCACCGCAAGGTAGCGTATTCGAGCGCTGGAGTTGCGAATAAACCTCGAAGTCATTTATGTTTCTACATAAAGATATGCGCAGACTTTTTTTTTTTTTTTTTGACAATGAAAGTTATTTCTTTAAGTTGACATTTTATTGTTTTTATTTATTGTAGTAAGTGCATTAATTCATTTTAAAAATTGTTTTTGGCAACAGGGGAAAAAGAAACGATTTTTTTTTTTTTTTTTTTTTTTTTTTTTTTGATATGATATATTTATTTTAACTAGTGTTCGCCCAGTGGTCGAAATTCAACCATATTCATAAATGAATATTTGAGAAAACTTGTATGAATTTAACTATTTGCAACATTTTTTTTTCTGCTCATACTCATGTCTACTGTACATCTGGAAACATACAATTTTTATATGTACACACAATACCAAACAGTAATAATGTATTCCAATTTTGCTTTTTGTCTGTTAATCTCAAAATAAATTAATGAAAGGGGATCTTTCGGTAATGGGGTCGTTTCTAAAATTTTAAAAGTATTTTTTTTTCTGAAAGAGCATGGTTAAAACATAGGTTTTAACCACTTTTAAATAATTTGATAAATATTAATATTTTTTAACACCTATTTTAATCGGTGCGCAGATTGAAATTCATTTTTTACGCTTCTGCGCCTGGCATCAAAAGCGATGAAATGTCACTCACTTATGCCGTTAGCGCACATCGCAAATTATCGTAACGTGAAAACGCGGTTGATAGCAAAGCGTAAGCATTTAGGGCGGCACTGGAGTAACGCGCCAAAGTACATCACTTGTAACGTCATAAAGACCACGCCTTATTTCCAAAATCGGACATTTAACAAATTTAATAAAAAATAACTGTGGGAAAACAAAAGTTTTTTTTTGCTCCACTTTATTTTTTGCTTATTCCATCAATTTCAGTGGCTAAAAGTAGTACTTTTGACTAAAGGATACAACCCTACGGAAAAATTGGTGTGATCGTCACACTCTTGGCTTGAATGATTTTATTTTGGATACCATGTTGCTTTGTGTTAACCCTATGCAAATAGATATTTCCCTACTCTGTTTACGTATGCAAAGGAAAAACATTTTTCGCGCTGACATTGGAAACAAAAAATTTCACGCCAATGAATAAAAAAAATCACCAATTATCCAATTTTTGAAATCTTCCCGTATGAAATGAAGAATCAAAACTAAGTTTATACGTAAAACATCTGTGTGAACAAGATTACTCATAAAACGTCTACTATTATTGAGTAAGTTGCTTCTTCGTCCTTAGAAATATAAATTTCCAAGTAACAAATGAATGAACTCTACTCGTGGCAACATATAACTGTCCATTCGAAAACACTCAGGGTCGCAATAACACCACAATTTTTTAAAAAGGTCGTCTCTGTGATTTGTTTATGGTTAAGGTCGGGGCATAACTGATGTCACACTTTTCATTATTTTTGACCCTCTCCCACTTTGTCACAAAGTTTCGCACTTCATCATACCCCCTCTTCCCTTTGTCGCATGTCAAGCTGTGTTTCATAAACATTCCTACTGAAAAAAGGCTTATTGTCACATTCTCCCATTGAATATCCTTCTTGTTATTTCTTTGCTCTCCCTTGTCACAAACTGTTACTATTTCGTGAACCCCATCTTTAAGAGGGGCTTCATTCGTGGAGAGCCCCTTTTTTATGTTAACCGTATGCAACATATATTTTCCTACTCTTTGTTCATGTATGCAAAGAAAAAATATTTCTCTCGCTGCAATTGGTGCCAAACATTGGACGCCAACAGATGAAGAGTGCCAATTTCCCAATTTTCGAAATCTTCCCGAATGAAATGATGCTGCAAAACTCAGATTATACGTAAAACTTCTGCATGAACACATTTCTTTTAAAAAGTTTAATATTTTTGAGTAAGTCACATTTGACCTCTTCCATTAGAAATATAAAATTTCAAGCAGTAAAGTGAACGAATCCTACTTGCTACATTAAAAATTGTCTATTCAAAAAGACTGGACGTCGCAATAATAGTGCAATTGACTTTAAAAAAATTGTGTTTGTGGTTTTTTTACTGTTTAGGGGATAGCTGGCTAATGCACTTTTCAAAATTTTTGATCTCTCTTCTCTTTGTCACAAAGTATCACACTTCAACATACCCCTTCTTCCCTTTGCCACATGTTACACTGTATTTCCATAAACTTTCTTATCAAAAAAGGCTTGATGTCACATTCTTCATGTTGTATGTCCCTCTTGTCATTTATTTCTTCCCCTTGTCACGAATGGTTACAATTTAATGAACCCCACCTTAAAGAGGGACTTCATTCGCAGTCAGCTCCTTACAAATAGACATCTCTCCTCTTTTTTCAAGAATGTAAACGAAAAATATTTCTCGCGCTGGCATTGGTGTCAAACTTTTGGCCAATTTCACAGTTATGGAAATCTTCCTGAATGCAATGATCTCCCAAAACTCATTTAATAAGTAAAACTTCTGCACAAAAAATATTCTTTGTGAAAGTAGGCATGTCCTTTGCCGTTAGAAATACAAAATTTCGAACAGTCAAATGAACGAACTCTACTCGCTGCAAAATATAACTGTCCATGCGAAAGCACTGGACGCCGTAATAATAGGCCAATTTTATCGAAAGTTTCACCTTGACATCTGTTTGTGGTGATAGCAAATGCAGGTATTATAGGGAGCTGTGTATTTTTTTTTTTTTTTTTTCAATTTTTTTTATGAAGGTGGTTTTATTGAAACTGAAATTCCTCCCTTGCTGCGGAAAATGATTTACTTTAATATTAAAATCGCGAAAACATAATCAAAATGAAAATATTTTAATTGGTCGTAGTTACTCAAAAAGCCTCAATAATAAAAACAAATGCAATAATTTAATTTATTTACGCTCAAGCAAGAAATGGGAACACATAATATTATCCAGCAATTTCTTCACGCTAAGTCGCGTGAAAAATCAAATAAAAATGAACTTTCGCAAACTTATAATTGCTTCTAGCTCTTTTTCTAGTCATCATAGCGAATTTCAGTTTTTGAGCCGTAAACTGGGGGGGGGGGGGGGGTAGACGTTTTCAGAAGTATTTTTTTACGATCTTTCCAACCATACCAAACTAGAAGCACTAAAATGCATTTTTCGTGTAGAAAAAGCAGTTTAAAAATGAATTAAAACAATGTTTCACGCTTCCAACAATGAGTTTCAATAATGGAAAAGAGATAAAATTTTTGAATTTCGCTAACTAAAAAACGCTTATAACTTTTTTTCTAGTGGATTTAGGTTATTGGACCTTGGGCGCCCAGACAATTTCTTCGTTAGGAGTATTTTTTAAAGACTTTTCAAACCATATCAAATTCGAAAAAATTGAACCATCTGTTCGCGTAGAAAGAGCCATTTAGGACGAAAATGCGTTTTTTATTAATATCTCCGTTAATTAGCGTTCGATTTCAAAAATTTTTTATTGATGACACTAAAACTCGGCAATAACTTCTGAATAAAAAAAGAATGAAGTTAATCGGTTCACAAACAGAGGAGGAATCGGTACCGAAAGAAAACGGCTTGCCTATTAATATATAAAGATGAGCTTATTAATTTTAATTATTATTTTTTCGTTTTGAAAGCTGTTAAAGATTTTTTTTAATGGAAAAAAGTGTATTAGCTGCTTTGTTTAAAAGTTGCTGCTATTTTTTTTTTTTACGCATCTAATTTTTTTAGATGAGTGAGGAATATTTTATTTCTAGAAATCAGCTTAAAGTATTTTAAAAATATGTTTGAAAAAATTTGCGATTTTAGCTATTTTTGAGAATATTGATCAGGTACTAAAAAGTAGTATGGGTAACGGGAAACTAGGCTCGTCTAGTTCTAGACAGAACTTCTTGTTATCCCTCTTATTTCTCTTTTAGTAAGTGTTGCTTACATTACACATGTCCTTACGTATTGGGGATCTTACGGTATTAAATGTGTTGATTTGGAAAGCTTTTGTACAAAGTTATATTGAAAAAACCGTCTCGTCCTTAATTTTTGCACACCAGTGTACATACATACGCTCAGTTTTTAATAATATAAAGTATAAAATTTATGGACATTAAATGTTTTAACCCCAACACGAAATATCAAGAAGAAGTAGATTGAACAGGCTTAAATGCTTTTACTAAATATTATCTTCAAATTCGAAGGCAAACACAATTCACAAATATGAATTGTTTTAATCATAGAAAAGGGCTCTTAACAACATAAGGTACATGAAACATTTTGCGTGTAGACAAGAGCTCGGTAATATCCCGTACAAAACATGCGGAAATTTAAAAAATCCACTTGTGATTCAAATTAAAATTTAAAGACACATGCTTACAGCATAAGATGCTGCTGAGCTGCGATTGGTCGTCGAATTCTACGGCATGATTTCTTTGTGAACAAAGGCTGTTTAATTATGCAGGAGCTCAAATATTTGATGAAGCAACAAAAGATGGCGAGGCGGAGCTGTAGAATAAACACAATGCATCCGGAGAGAGCATTTAATCGGAGAGAACGACTATTTTTAGACGCACTTAGATTAACATCACCATCGCTTCCCCGAAGTTGTGTCTAGCAAATAGTTTTCTTGTTGCATTAGCCGTTTGTCTCCAAACAGCACATGTACTGTAAACTGATCAATTTATACGTTGATTTATATTGATTTTTTTTTTTCGCTTAAATATAGTTGGAAAAAATAATGTTTGGTTTTCGTGGATTGTGGCAGAGAGTCGGAACAGAGTTGCAGTTAAGCATTTCCGCAGATGTGAAGGAACTAAAGGGACTATGTATAATAGGGTGGGACGAAATAAGTCGAAAAAAATTTTTGTTCGAAATCCATTTATGGATAGCGCGCAAAAGTTGCATAGTGAGCTAGTTAGCACTCACAAAAAAATTCTTGGATATTAAAAAATATCTAGCCGATCCTATTTTTCACAGAAAATCCAAAAAAACGAGAAAAATGAATTTTGCTCAAAAATTTTTTACAAAAATAAATTTCAAATATTTTGCTATGAGCCAGTTCGAGCCGATAAAATATTTTATCAATTTTAATGAATATTTAACCGCACCTTTCTGACATCAAATATTGGAGAAAACTGAAAAAAATATGGGATATTTCTTTAAAAATAAATATGAAAATTATTTTTCAAAATTTATTCATAGACTGATTAATTAAATAGCACTACTAATCATAGTAATTATTATCACAGAATAGTATCATACATTTTTCAGAATTACATACAGAAAAAATAAAATTTTGAAAAAAAAAATTCTACAAATTTGATTTATAACACCTCACGCAAAATAGCTTGAAGTTTTCCTAGCTTGAAGTTTGGAATATATCCATCTCGTGCAGTTTCGCCTCAAACTCTAATTGCAGCTTCGGTTATTAGTTTCACACAACGTTTCACAGCCTGCGTGTGACAGGGAAATTTCATGAAAGTTAAATCTGTTGGCTATTTGCACATTTCTTTCAAGTCTTGGTCTTTTAGATGCATCATAAGAGGTGTCTTTCTTACAACACAGTTTTCCCAATCAACTAAATCAACATAATCAACGGCTCCAAAACTGAGTTTAGGAAGCTTGAAAAATCTTACACCATCCGAGCTCTTCGTCTTCTTACTTCTAGAGTTGAGAACGCACGTTAACAGTTAATTCCTGAATGTATTGTCTAGAGTCAAACAACATTGTCAACCGTAGCTGTTCGGGATGAGCGAAATATGCATTATTCGTGAAAACTTTAAAAATTATCTGCTTAACTTTGTCTGGAAACTGCGTGCAAGAGAAATCATTTTCCAAAAATGTTGGACACCATACTGGCAGATCGGTTTCATTTTTATTTCAAACCACATAGGAGCATAAACTAGAATTACATACTTTACAAACAGTGTAAGATTTTCTGATGGACTTGGAGTGCCTATATACAAGCGCAACAAACGGTTTGCAGTTGTCAGTCATCGTGCATGACTGAGTTTGCCTGGGCTTCTGTCAGCAACTCTAGAAGGGCAACTACCATCTTTTTCGGCAAGACAGATTCGATACAAATACTGTTGTTCGGTACTTAAATTTTGTATATCTTCCATATCCAAATCCAGAAGATTGCAGTCAATTTTATCAAATTTGACCACTGGATTTTTTTCACAATCTCTAAGGAGCTGTCCGATAGCTCCATAATATGAATGTGGTCATTTGTGCAACCGTCCATTTCCAGAATAAGATGCCTCAGTGGCGATTCATAAGCATGCAGCAGACATATGTTCCACTTCACCTTTCAATCCGTATTTTCAGTTGTTCCGTCGCATCCAATAACCGATAAGATGAGCAAGTTCATATTACACTTTCTCGCAAATACCTTGCGAAATTTCTTTTTCACCTTCACCAGCTGTTAGCGATATAAATCTAAAACAGTAGTAGAATTCTCTTAGGAATAATAAAAGAGTTGGGAGCCGTTTATTAACCAGGAGAAACAATTGCAACCGCGGATTAGAAAATTAGCATCTTGTATTTGAGTTTGTGCATTTTTAAAATTGGCGAACAAATGTCGCATAAAATTCATTGAATTTTCAATGTATATTATAAGTAACGTAGCATTTCAGTATTAGCACTTATTTCGTAACTACTTTTTTAATTATTGCTATTAAAAAAATATATATTTTTTTTATTTTCTTCATGTTTCAGTCTTAAATGGGAGCAGCTAAGTATTCTACGAAATGTATAAACATCTTTGAGTGTTACAACTGATTCACTGATTGAAACTTCTACTGTTTGCTGGAATTAGTTTCAAACTAATTTATTTTTTGGAACCCGCATTTTTTTTTTTTTTTTTTTTTTTTCGCCTCTCCGAATCTTTCTCCGGAAACTTTTTGGAATTGAAGTTTCAAAAAGGACACTTCAGACGATCTTTGCCGATGTTAGAAGGCCTTCCCACGGGCATTTCGAAAAAGTGAAGTATTAAAAACGCGGTTGTAGACTCAGGTGGTGTTATTAGAGGAAGGAATAGGTTCAGTGACTTTCCTCAGGTAGTTTTTTGAAACTGAAGTTCCAAAAAAGCGCAATTTTAGACGATTTTCGGTCATGTTAGGGGGAAAGGGTTTTGAAACATTCCGCGGAGTTGCTACGAAATTGAAGTTCTGAAACACAATTTTGCTCCTTTCAACGGAAAAGGAAAGGAATGGGTTCAGGGACCTGCTCGGATAAAACTCGATATTTTAGTTGTATTAGATAAAAATGATATGTCACGCCCACCTCCCCACCCCCACTCTCCTAAAATATTCGCAAATCAGATACATAGTAAGAGGTAAGTTAAAATATCAACCACCCCTCCTATTCAGAGTCACAACTGACTACAACTGTATATTTATGTCAAGGACTGCATATTAAGTGCCTTGCCTCCATTATTTTATATACCGATAGATGGCAGCACCATCACCGGATCGAACAGTTAATGAGAATTTAGAACTAGTCCAGGAGCTAATAGCTGCCTAGTACTAGCACCCTCAGAAGTATCGTTTCACTTGGAGGACATTGAGACCACGAGCATATTTAACGTCGCCCAGTCCCCTTTAATGACGACGGTGGGTCTTCGACCATCGAGGTTCGAACCCAGGACCCTCCGGCCCCAAATCCGACACTATACCGATCGGGCTACCACGGCCCAACTGCCCCTCCTTGAACAATTTCTGGATCCGTTCATGATAGAAAGACTTCATTTGTGCCATGTTTTTTGCATTACTTTTCGCATTTTTAAAGTATTGAAATACGTTAGTTAAAAGTTGTCATTAAAAAAAAACTGAACTGCTCTTACGAAAAAAACAGATAATGTTTAGTGAAATTCCTTTTCGTGCTAATGGAAAAGCTCTTACGTTCGTACAAGAACATTTTCCTTATCTCCGACTTCATAACACAAAAAATACCAATTAGTATCACAGCCCACAGCGGCAGTTTAAGCTCTTCAGGAAAAGAAATTGTGGCAGTTCATCCGAAATGCATTGATTTTTTTAACATACCTCTTATAGGTTCGCTATTTAGTGCTTATTTTATTTTATTTTACCGTAGATGACTCGGATAAAAAGAAAATTATCTACCAGTCCTGCTTTGAAAGAAAGCTTTGTCCGCTTGGTGAAAAGAACGAAGGTAATGGAAAAGTTTTAGGGGGAGGTTTTTGATTGATTTCCTTTTATGGGAATCTTTGAAATCGGATTCCCGATGCACCTCTCCAAAACAATTACGTTACTCTACCATTTTAGTTATTTATTTACTTTCAATCATGTTAGTTAGAACTTTCATATGTAAAGGATTATCGAAAGTTTCCTTGTTAATACTCAGCCAGCAGAACCTACAAAAGGAGAATATGGCGCAAGTTGCACCATCAAAATTTTCGGCGGTTTTAATTTTGTTTATAAATTTATTTATTTTTGTTTATTGATTTGTTTTTAATTTGAATTAATCATTTTATTTTATTTTATTGATTTGCTTTTAATTTAAATTATTTCTTTTATTTTATTTTATTTTATTTGTATTTAATTTCATTTCTTAAATTTGCGTGTGTGTGTGTGTATCATTGGTGTGGCACAGCACTTTTCTAATAAAATGATCTCTTTATCTATACACATAATAAAACAAGATGTTTGTGTGTGTGTGTGTGTGTGTTTGTGGCGCTCATCCAGGAAAAAGGGTAAGGTCTATAAAAGTGAAATTAGGTATACAGGTGCAACTTTTGTCGACGGCGTGCACCTTGAGCTTCGATTTTGGATATTTTAATTGGAAAAAAAGTTATTTGATGTTTTATGTGGTTTTTAGTAGTTTTACCCCACAGAACCCGAACTGACTGCACCAGAAAAAAAAATTTTTACTAAAATGTAGAAAGTTTAATTCCCAATATGATGAGAAAAACATTAAAGCAGGTCGACCAATTTTTGTATTTTTCACGAATTTTTGAAAAAAACTTTATTTTGCGCTTTTTTCTGGGTTTCATTTTTTGCATAACCCATCCCTCAAAAAGTATAAAAGCCTCTTTTCTGAAATTTAACTGTGTAATAATCAAAACATTTGTACCTCTTCAGAAGATTTTATTTTATTTTTTTTTCAAAAATACGGAATAGTTTTTTTTCTACATTTTTTTTAATGCATAACAACATCATCATATCTTCACGCCTCATCGAATCGATCGAAAAAAACCTTCTTCACTTATCTGTGACGTCACACCCTGAATTTCGATTCGATACTGTGCCATCCAATCTTAATCGATACAATGTTTTTTTTTTTTTTTTTTTTTTTTTTTTGAACTACCGGCAGCGCTTGTCTTTTTTTCCCCCTTTTTTTTACTTTAATTTAGGGATTACCCTAATTTCTTTTTTCTCCCCTCCCCCCCCCCCCCCTCCCCCGCCTGGAAGTTTTGCTGTCTCAAAACTACGTTACATAGTTGTTAGACAGTTACTTTACATAGTTGTGCACTTTAATTCAATTAAAAAACAGCGAGTTTTCTTTTTTTCTCTCTCTCTCTCTCTCTCTTTTTGGCAAACGGTACTTTTTGCACCATATGGGGAATGAAGGAGAGAACTTTTTTTTTCGCTATTTAATTAAATAAAAAAAAGCGTTTTCTTGACTAAGCTTTGTTTTTATTAGGGAATGGGTGGGGAGGTTAAAATCAATAGAAATGGGTTATAGATCGTATAGGTAGATAGCCGCCGAAGGCGGCAATCTTCGTATAAAAAGGTGAATGTCACAAAACGCAACTGGAGATAGATGTGGAAAATACTTTATTCAAATTAATATTGAAAAAAACAGATGTAATTTGATTAATACCGCTGCCAAATTTATTTAAACAGCTGCCGAAGGCGGCAAACTTGACGTAAAAAAGTGACTGACTAGTTAGCCAAACAGCCGCCATAGGTGGCTGCTTGCATAGAAAGGTGAATGGCGTAAAAAGGAGAACCAGCTGGTCACCTCAGGCGGCTAGTAGTGAATAAAAGTAAGGTTTCGAAGAAATTCTGGAAGGAAATGTAGCGGGCCTGTATCCAGGAGACCCCATAGCACTTACAGCCTTGAAATTTGGTACAAAATTACTTCAAGCCCCAGGGGTGTGCACGTGGGGTTTTATTTTTTAAATTCGAATTAGTTTTTTGTAATTATTTTTTTAAGCTCAAATTTCGCGTAAATTGCCTATTATTGCCTAATAAAGGGGTAAAAAATTACTTCACATATTAATATTATATAACGATGGAAAGGGTAGAATTTTCCGCGTTTTACGCAATTCGTTTCAATGCTCTAACTTAATTACGACGGGAGTTATTTGCGCTTTTAACTCTTTTTTTTAGGGTTAGCTGAAATTTAAGCACTACTTTCCTACTCAAATCTATCAATAAAAAGTGAAGGAATTGTCCTTCAATTTTCTTTTTGACCCATTGGAAAAACAGACATTTTTTACTCCAGATCTATCTCGACCTATGGTCGAAAAACTAAGCTTCTATCTACAAAGGAAAAAAAAGTTACAAGCCGTTAAAAATCAAGTTCGAATAATCTCATCTCCATTAAAATCATTGATGTTTTATTTGGCGTTGCCATAGTTACGTCTTTTCGATCCGCATGTTTCTTCTTTCTTATGCACAAACTTTAAGGGTTTCGATTTTAACGGAAAATCTTAAACTCAACTCAATTCAAGTTCCGAGATAAAAAAACAAAATATATTACTAGAGACCACGAATATGAAAGCGATTTTTCAAACGTACAAAACTGTAGTTTTGTAACGCTCAGGAGCCCCTTATCTCTTACGGCTCTGCAAGTTGATACAAGTTATTTCGAAACCCGGGAAGGAGTGCTTTTTGATCCAAAGGGAGCTCATTGGGCGTTTTCAATCTGTTTCTTTTTAATTTCTTTGCGAATCAAATGAGACTGCGAAGCAACTTTCGCGGGTTGGCGAGCGTTAGCAGGCAGCAGAGCTACCTATTAATAACAAAAAAAATACAAATTTTTAAATAAATCCTCATGTATATAATAGCCAATGATCGAGTAACGCTCCAGACGTCATCAACAATGGAAACTCGTGCCTCGGCATGATAATTTTAAAATATGATTTAATAATGTTTAAAATGCAAAGACAAGTGACAAGGCTGAACTGGATCCGGTGACTTAACTGTTTTTCTGGTAAGACTCATTTCAGGGGAATGAAGAGACAAAAAAGCGATCAACAATGAATGCTATCTACTGGAGTTTAGGGTTAATCCACTGGAGTTGGGGTTGCAATTTCAAATATCAAAATATCACCAAACAGGCAATGGCTTCATTCAAATGTAGAAGCAATTTTCACCCGTCCTATCTTGACGAGTGATTTTCTAGTAAATAAAAAAAAACACTGTAAAGAAATTTTAAAAAAAAGAGAAAGCTAAAAAACAAAAAAAATCGGGAAAATTTTTGGCAGGGAATTTTTGCCATTGAAATTGGAGGGGGGGGGACTTCCCCGTACTCAGCAGTGAACAATATTGAAAGTTATGAATAATTTTTAAGAAGGCGAACAAAATCTTCTATTGCATATAGCTAGTATTTATAGCAAATGAAATGCTTACATTGATGTACAGGCGCAAAACTCAAGTCAAGTATCCAACACATTTTGAATACATCAACATATTTGTGAGTTACAAATATGTTGATGTCAAAGGGAGCATTTTGATCCCAAATAATTCAACCGACACGGCGTGTGTGAAAATATATTTCAATTTTCACCTCCAAAATAATTTAAAAGTACGCTGAAACGTACCAAAAAGTATACCAAATGATTTCAAAACGCCCACCCCCCCTCCAAATCTACAAAGGGCTTATTTATTAATTTTATTTGTTTTATTTATTTACTTTTTTTTTCAAACACTATAGTAATTTAGCCGTAAAAGATCACAGCTAATCTTATCAATCCTCCTCTGGGAAAAAGCACTGTGGGGACTAAGGCAATTAGACGAAAAGTGGTCCTGACGCTCAAAAATATTTTTTTTTCACATAATATAGAAACAAATCTTATTTTTTGACGAAGAAATAGCTGTTCTTTTCAATGGGGTAGTTTCCAATATTTTAAAAGTATTTTTTTCTGAAAGAACATGCTTAAAAACATAGGATCTAACCATTTTTACATAATTTTTTTTTGTTTAATATTTCTAAAAAATTACTTAAATCGGTGGTCTTTCATTGTTTACATTTCTTGCCGATGACATCACAAATCATGAAATTCCATTCTGTGTTGCCATTCACAGAGCAAAATATTTAATTCGCATCTTTACTCACGTGTATTGGCAACGATATGGTTGATAGCAAGCGTAAAGCGCGATTTTAATTCGCTTCTTGATTATCATAACGTAGAAACGCGGTGCAAAGATGCGTCAAAAAACATCATTTGTGACGTCATCTTTTTTTTTTTTTTGAAAAAACTATCAAATATCATGAACATAGATGCTTTACTATAGTTATGAGTCATTTTTTTTATATACTTTTGATAAATTTTTAACCCCCCAAAATATGCAGGTCACTTTTTGTTGGTCACACACGTACGTAAAAAGAACAGAAGTTATCTTCCAAGGTCAAATTGAGGGACTAGAGAAAAAATAGCTCATCTCATAAATCAGCTAAAAATATTGCGTGCTGGTACTGAATCCAAAACTCAGTGAGTGCTAAAAATAATGTTATTGATAAAATATAATAAATAAATAAAAATGACAAATTAAGAATTGTTGTTTTCATACCCAAAGAGCAATTTAAACTAAGTGTTCACATCTGCATACTTTAAGATCAAAATTACAATTTTCTAAGTACCTTAAATTGCATTTATATTTTTTGATGATTTTTGGTTTTTGAGAAAAAGTGAGTTAATTCCACAGACGATTTAAAACATTCCAAATCTTTTAAACCACTATAGTATAGGTTAGAAGTTCGTGATAGTTTATAAGCTTGAAATTTACTATTTGATTCGTGTACAAATAAAAAGCAATTTCATCTTTTTTTAATTTGTGAAATTATCCTTTCAATTTTTGTATTTACTAACTGCGTTGCCCGGCGTTACACGGTCTACCTCGAAAATAATAGTTGCGTAAAATGACGCATTTTCAGCAATCAGGCTTAAATAAAAAGAAACAGCGTTAGGTTTCCCGTCAAGGGTTTGTCACGATTCGGCGCGACCGTTTCGGCGCGGCTGTTTCGGCGCGGCCGTTTCGGCGCTGGCCGATTCGGCGCTGACCGTTTCGGCGCCGGCCGTTTCGGCGCCAGATTTTGGCATTCTGAACTTCATGAATTTCAGAAATTTTAGTACAAAGAAGGAAAAAGATTTCTGGAAGAAGAATGTGAATTTAGCGCTCTAGAAGCTAGTTAAAATTTATTTTAAAATTTACAGTGGGGGGAAAAGAGGGGGCATATGTGATCCACGTATGTTTTACTGCGATAACATAAAAGAAAATATCTTGAAAAATTAGCAAATAATGCCAGTACCAGTCCTACCTCTTTGTCGATTTTTTTTTTTTTTTTTTTTTTTTTTTTTTTTTTTTTTTTTTTTTAAAATGAATGCTGAGCCGTTTTGTGGTTCTGTGGTGATTACTTCTTTGTTGTAGCAGCTATTGGAAATAATTTCATAAGGCTTCTTCACGTGAAAACACGTTTCAAACTAACGAAAAAGCTCAACTTAACTATTACAAACCCATGTACGGACATCAAGGTAAATTTCGGCAATGTTTGATTTTTTTTATTGACTAAAAAATCATTTATTTTTTAAAGTTAGTTCTAAACACTATTATTTTTCTGCAATAAATTTATAAATTTTTTGTAAATTACTTTTTTTAAAAAGAGTTTTATTACTATTATTATTTTTTATTATTGCCTTTTTTTTACGAAATAGTCAGTCGACAGTTTAGTGCTATAGAACAGTTACAGGAACTAAAAAGACACAAAATATTTTATTTTTATCTAAAAAAAAAGTTTAAAATATTTTTCGTTCATTATATTAGTCTTTATGAAACTTAAAAGCAATAAATAATAATAATCTTTACATAATAAAGTTTTTTCTTGTCTATCCTGTGTTTAAAACACACTACACAACTTAACTTTGTAGAGAGCAGGGTTACGTGTGAGTTTCTCAACACGTTAATTTTTTCCAATAAAAAATATAAAAAAATCATCTTATTATTAGTTGACATTTTTTAATTTTTTACAGAAAAGATATTTAAGTAAGTGCACAAATTAATGATCAGCAACGAAAAAAAAAATCAATTTAAATTGAATGAGTTTTATATTTACATTTCATAGAAAAATGTCAATGCTGTTTCCTAACTTATCTACTTCGAAAAATTATGAAGATGTTTTTAAACTTACATGTTATCAACTAATAATAAAAAAGAAAACAAAATACACCTTTAAAAATTTTACTTCATAAAACTTTTTACAAAACTTAAAAAAACAAAAGTTATCTTGAATTTTGAAGCAATGTTTGGCAGATTTACATGCTGACAATTTCGATTTTTGAACAGGTCGTATTGAAATGGGCCGCGCCGAAACGGTCGCGCCGAAACGGCCGCGCCGAATAGTCTCATTCCGTCCCGTCAATGTGTAGAAAAGAGCAATTTTGTGCCTCAAAATTTAACTTTAGACGTTTGTGGCTTTTTTTTAATTTAAAAAAAATGTTGTCATTGTTATTGATAGGCCTCACTATCCCGTTTCACTGACTTTCTAGAAAACCCCACTAAGGGGGTCGACCTTCTATAGGGGGCGAAAGAATCCCTATGCGTATTCTTGAGCATCAAAAGACGGACCTCTAACCCAAATTTTGCAAAGATCCGATGTAAACTGAACTTGAATATTGAAAACCCCCGTGGGAGGTGGAGAGGTCAAAGGCCAGGTGGGAGTCCCCATTTTAGTTCCTGAGTACCAAAGAACCTCTGTGCGCAATTTGGCAAAGATCCGACGTAAACTGTAGATTTTTATTAGGAAATCCCCTTCAAATGTTGCACGCGGTCACACACGTAACGCTAATTAAAAAAAAAAAATTGTTGCTATTATACGAATTTTAGAAATTTGTGGAATACTTACTCGTTATACTTAGACACATGCACAAAAAATTCTATTCATTTACCTTTTAAAACTTCAAAGGAAATTACAAAACAGTATGAGGTATAGCTAATTTTCAGATTTTATGAGTCACACACGTAACACTGTATTTAAAATTTTATTAAAAAAAATTTAGAACTGTCCTACGAAAATAAAACTGCCACCTAAAATATCTTACATATCTTCTGTTAATCCAGTAGAAACTGCTAAGAAATATTTTTAAAATATCATATTGGTTTTATTGTTATTTGCAACGAAATGGTGTCAAAAGGTCACACACGTAACGCTGGAATGACCCAATAATACTATAAGTTTAGAACTCATAAGTAAAAAGTTTAAAAAGCAAAACGCGTCGAATTTTGCTGAACAAACGAACTTTCCATTGCGCAACAATGGATCATTTCACTGAGTAATATCGGATTACTCATTTTTCATCCTACAAAATCTTGTTTTTATACCTACTCTGACACTAACCGGATTTTTTTTCTTTTTTAGTTCCTCATTCTAGAAAAAAGATTATTTTGATTTCTTCATCGCTTTGCGTAGTGTTGAGAAGCTTTACTGGAATCGAAGCAACACTGAGACATTTTATAGATATTTACAAAATGGCTACCCAGTTGGATGCTGTAGCATCAGAATTTCACACAGTATTTCTCCCACGTCTGGTGTCGGCAAATACGGTGGATCTCTATTACAATGCTGTTGTTAAAGTAGTTGATGTCGAAAATCTCACTTCGATCTCACTCAAACAGAGTGTTGTGGAAGTTGGGCTTAAATCGCAAAGCAATGCGGATACTTTGATCAACCGTGGAGTAGTTATCCATGGATTTAAGCTGTTGGCGTCACGGTCATTAGCAAATGCAACTCGAATTGTTATTTTCAACGCCGACCCGACAATGACGGACGATGAAATAAGAACTGTTCTAGAAAAATATGGAAATGTGGTGTCGGATATAATGCATGAGATTGACGACAATGATCATTCATACATTCAAAATAGATACAGAACGCTATCTGTGGATGTTAAATTGTTTAACACGACTGAATCCGATCAAGGTTTGAAAACGGTCATTCTTAATGGTGAACTTTATAGGGTGAAAGAGCTACCTGAAGCTGATGCACACCTGACCCCGGCGGAAATGGAGCATAACAGTAACACTGCACCACGTGTTACGAAACGGAGATTTACGCCAAGTAACGTAGTTACAAGACTAGCCGCCAATAAAAGACAGATGCAGCCTACAAATCTATTTCCGGAGTCGAGGAATGCAGAAAGCTTCCCCGAAGCTGAAATTGAATCATTCATCAATACTTTATTACTCACAGAAGCGACACCAGTAAATCGGCAACCTGTGAGGTACCTCAGAAGTTGCAGAACTCAGAGAAAACGAGGAGCCAGAGGTGGTAGTGCTTTGAGAATGTTCCCCAGGCACTATAGAGGTCAGCAAAATCCGAGGCCATTCGAGGACGCTGCATCAAATTCCTCTGCGAGTGGATTACTGAACATACAGGTTTCAAACAGTGTGCAAGAAAGTGCTGCCAGTGAGTCAGAGATTCCTCATGGTGTATGTAAATCAGTGGATAATATACGATTTGTTAGTCATGACAACCGGAATTCCTCTTGCCAGGAGATGACGTCTTTTGCCAGTGTGGACAAGCTACATTGTGCACCTGAAGTGGAAGTTGCGCAAAATCAAAACAGCCGAGATAAAATGCCAGTTATCAGTCCAAATTATATTTTTACTGAAGATAGTTTAAAAAAGCACTTAGATGTAATCCAGAACAAACCATCAATGTCAGAGTATTTAAATTCAATTCTTCCAGATAAAAAGAAGGAAACTTTGATGAAGTTCAGAGATCAACTATTGCACTATCATTCGGGATTGAATGGGGACAGTACTCAAAAGGGAACAATTGAGGTTCTACTTAAAACGATTAATACGTATAAACACTGATGCTTAAAACCGTAGAAAAATCTGTGATAGACTTAACAATTAATATGTTTACTCGACGCGGATTTTGGGATTGGGTCATGGGACCGTGTCCAACTAGACGTCGCAAAAGATTACCTCTAACTGCGTTTTACTAGTACATTATCTAGTGATTACCAAGGACGAACCCTAGCTCACCCATTTGTCCTCGAATATTACTTGCTCATTCCGATTCATGTGCTTAAATTTCGACTACTATCCCCTCCAAAACCATAAGCAATTTCCACTCTTGCTGCTTAAAGGTATTTTCAATTTTGGTTATTTTGACTAATTTTTGTATATCTTTTCTTCAGTAATATTTCCTTTGATTCATGGAGTATATTTCTTTAATTGACTCTATATTTTTACGAAACATTATATTTGTTAATAATCAAGAACTTCAGAAACTGAATTCATTAAAAAGTATGTACTAACAATATTTTGCATTGAAATGGTGTAATGTTTCCTTGTTTTGTAATTTTAAATTGTCTTGAATAATTAGTTTCGTAAGTCAACAACGGCTGAAATGACTGTATTTCCAGAACAGTAAGGTTTAATTAGCATTTGCTTTACATCTAAATGTCACATTGTGCTTCTGAAATTTAAAAGAAATATGCTTTTCCTACTGAATTATTAAACTCGTTTCTCCCCATTTTATGGATTTTTTCTGTTTTATTACTTCCTAACCCACTATCATATTTCATTCTTTCTCCAGAAAACTTGATTTTATTAAAGGTTACAGTAAGCACGTTGGATTAATTGCTCTGAGATTGCAATCAAAATTTCCGCTGTTTCGCTTAAATAATATTATAATGTTGCTGAAATATTTCTTCAAATTAATTTTCGTCCCAAAAATTAAACTGGTAATTAATAACAGAAATATTTAACGGTATGTGTTTGAAGCAATAAACATTTATATCTGCATTTGAATTAGACGATTTATTCATAAAATAGACTTAATGCCAAAATAAGCTTACATTTCTTGAAAAGTAAGTGTTCAAAACCGAAAACAAATTTATTTTTTCCACTCATTGCTTCTATATAGTTCAACAGCCCTCTATATTCTTATTTCATTTCTACATATTTCAATATAATTCAATATTTGTTTTTTAAACTGGCACTTGCTCAATAAATATAATTATAAATGAACTATGGTATTTTTAATACAATTGATTAAATGTGGCCATGAGTTTTAATTTCATAAAAATAAATATGAAATTTCACAATTAATACAAAAACCAGCAAATTCAGTTCAATTCTTTTTTTTTTTTTTACATGAGAGACAAATAAAAACTTTTCACGCCCTTAAGGGGTCCGAGAGACAGAGAGTGAAATTAACAGTTTTTTTATATGCAGTTCAAAAAGTTTCACAAAACTTAAAGGGGACCAGCAGTATGATCTGGCGAGCGGCCCTGCGATAATTATTTGCCCCACATCGACAATACTACTTATATACAAAATAAAACAGAAATAAAGTTGTACACAAATGGTTTTTTGAAAGAAAACAAACTCCTTCGCAACAAATTAAACTGACAGGGCCCCATTGCTGTTGCACAACTTTATAGTCAACAGTTGTACATTGCAATATTGTACATTGTTGTTGTACCCAGCCTCTCCCATGAGGGCTCATGATTCTCGATTTATTACAGAGAAAAATAATTTGGATTGAACTCGTTTTGTGATAAATGTGATATTAAAACTCAATTTTCACTCATTTCCTGTGATTGGATTATTTTGAAATGAGATATGCCACCTCAGACCCGATGACAATGCAGTGTTCTGTAATCAAATTCATAAATTAACGATTAATTTTAATCATATTTTTGCATAATCCCTCTAATATGATGATGAAAAAAAGCTCTAAAAAATTATATTCAAATATATATATATATATATATATATATATATATAGGAACTGCTAATTATTCTGTATCAGATGAAATTAGTTCCAATCCAATGTTTCAAGGTAATTAGAACTTAGAACGTGAATTATAATTGTTTTTCACTAATTCCAAGCTAAAATGTAGGTGGCCTTTTTAGTGGAAATTATTTGTTGATCACGATCATTGTTGAACAATGCTTTTATCAAAATGTAATTCAAATTTTTAGAGCAATAGGGTCTGTTGGAGGAAAGTGGTCAGTGAGGTAAAATGGTCATAAATCAAATAAAGAGCTATGTATTCGAAATAAATGAAAGAAAGAGGGTAAGTGTTTTATTTTAGATTTTAACAATTAGGAACTAGTTTCTAAATTCAAAATTTTGAAACTGGCAGTAATTTGTTTCGTTAAAAAAATTAATTTTGTGTGAGCATGAAACATTATAAAATCTGAATACCTCTTTTAACTTCTTTGTAAAATTTTGTTTATTAAAATTTTTAGCAGATTGGTTGTGCAGGCAGCTTCCCAGATGTCTCAAACACGTCTGAATAAATTGCTAAGCTGGATTCATCTTATATAATATTTAAGAACACCTTAAGTAAGATGGGGTAAAGTGGTCATAGGTTAAGCTTAATATGTATCCTTCATCAGGAATCATTTAATCTTCAGTTATAAGGCAGATATCAATTAAATATTAAGTTTATTAGCCATTTACTGTTTTTAAAGTAAGCTGAATAAAATACAACTGAGTTTAAATTTGATATAGCATATCGATTGAATTAAAGCAAGATTGTGATCCCATAATATTTGAGATTAAATAATAGAATTTTTTCTTCAACCACAGATTTCAATTTAATCTAGTAGAAAAATTTATACCACTTTCGTTCCCCTTCCCTCTCTCCCCAAAATATCATCTGTAAAATACCAGTAAAATGTATTAACTTGTATCTAGAAGTGTTTCGCATACATTGAGTAAATAGATAAAGCTTTTTAATTTTTTTCCCTTTTGTTTTTTAATTAAGTAATATTTTTTCCGGATCTCTATTTGAATGTAATGTTTTCTTATTATGTAGCTTGGGTAGTTCAGACATTATTCCGACGCTATCTTTAATATATTCCCAGAGAAATAAAACATTGCAAGTTATTACACCTTTCCTGGTGATATTGATGAAATCCAGGAGTGAAATATGATTAAAATTCTTGGATAACTAACTTTTGTCCATCAAAAATATATTTAAAAAAGTTAAATTCTTCAAAAGAACTTGGTATACTGAGCATTAAAAAAATTACGGCTATTTATGATTATTTTAGATCAATTGTTTTATCTATGACCATTTTTCCCCCACCCCAGATCATTAACACACATGAAAAATAAAATGCCATTAAGTTATTAAAATCAATTTTTTTCTTTCTAAAATTCAGTGCAGCGTATTCTTCATTAATGCAATGTAAAATAAAAATTTTAAAAAAATGAAGTTTTAAAAGAAATTTCTATATTTATTATTTATCAAAGTTGAAAAGCAAGGTATTTAATTACTACTTTACCCCACCAGACGCTATTTATAGTTTTCACACACAGGGGAAAATGAAAATTGCAAGGAAATAAGCTTTCTATTTTCCCACTTAATATTGTGGTTCTGTCATATAAATACATATTTATATTTACTGTAATTATTTAATAAAAAGTAACTAAAATAAAAAATTTCTATGTTGATCTAAGTTGGAAATGGCTTACTTTTTTTCATATTATTTGTCTTATTCCTTTTTCTTTCAAAATTCACTTACATATATGTGGTACCTCAATTTTATGTCCTGTATTTGTCTGCAAAATCAAAAATGTGAATGGGTTAAAAATCTTTTTAAAAAATGTTGTTTTTGTTAAAAGATCATTTCTACAGTTGCTGTTCAGTAGAAACAAAAGCTAAGCTTGTTTTGTAAAAAATAAAGTTATTGACTTGAGGAAATAATTCATTCCAAATTGCTTTTCTGCGTGATAGTATCGACCAAGAATTATCAAATTACGAAAAAAAAAAATTTTTAATTCATGGCTAGAACTGGTTTCGATACAAATACCTCACATATAAAACAGTAATCTTTTTTCAACGGACTATTTTTATATTTTATTTAAAATATGAATACAGTTGCAGTTAGGATTCGTTTGTAAATGTTAAAATTTTAAAAACTGATCTATAGAGTTCTAATTTTCCTGGTTATTCGTTGGATTCCCTGAAAAATCAATATAAGGAATTTTCTAATAATTATCTATCTAACGTTTCTTAAACAGTTATTTCTGATCTTAATGAAAACGCAAGAAGTTCTGCCTAGAACTATAGGAGTCTGCTTTATACCAACATCGAGTTTCTAGCTTAAGATCTATATTTTCTCAATTAGTTACGATTACAAGTTTTGCCAGATACATCTTTTTAACATTCTAAATTGTTTTTAAACAACAATTCGCAACTCCATAGCTCGAATACGCTACATTGCGGTGATTAACACTACTACCGTAAAAGGTAAAACATTCCATTCCACGTGTTTTCTTTGGAGTAAATTACAGGCTTCAGACAGTTTTTGGTGTTATGTAGTTTCAGAAGAATAGAAAAGAAAGCTTTCCACAAACACGATGAAAAATTACTGTCATTCACTAAGCGTCAAAGCAAGTTATAAGTTCCGGCATTTGTTTGTTTTTCCTTTTTCATCCGCCATTGGACAGTGGCTGCAGCGCCACCTATAGTTTACTGGAGTTGCGAATATATGCCACTTTTGGGTCAAAAAATTACATAAAATAATAATAATGATACAGAATTTGTTTTGTCAAATTCAGTTTCTCAAATCGCTAGGTTATTTTTCGGTAGATTTCAACCGTTAATGGGTTTTCAATTAAGAATGCTTTAAGTTAAGTTACTTTTTTTTAAGCGTATAATTTTACAAGAGTCAAATTGAAGAACAGAATTACAAAAAGACATTACTATCCCAACATATAATTTTGATTCTGAATAATTAAAAAAAACGGCAGTAATGCAGAAGCAGATAAATCTAATAAAAACCTTGAATTGTTTTCAAAAAAAAGAACGAAAGAAAAGTGCACCAAAATAAATATTTTTTGTCAAAAAAATCGTTTGCAACATTTTTTGGGAAGAGGGGCTGGGGGGGGGGTTGATAAAAAGAAGTCATTTCTCCGAAATTCTTTTATCTTTTCTTTCCGCTGCCAAAATCTGTTTTCAAAAACATTTAAAGTTCAGAGAGAAAATAAAAAATGTTAATAAAAGTATACCTAAATAAGGAATTGTTATCTTTACTAAAAATAAAGCTAAAAGTCTCTCTGTCTAGATGTCAGGAAGATGTCTGGATGTTAGGAGGATGTCTGGATGTCAGGAGAATGTCTGGATGTCCGGAGGATGTCTGGATGTCCGGAGGATGTCTGGATGTCTGAATCTCTGTGACGCGCATAGCGCCTAGACCGTTCGGCCAATTTTCATGAAATTTGGCACAAAGTTAGTTTGTAGCATGGGGGTGTGCATCTCGAAGCAATATTTTGAAAATTCGATTTTGTTCTTTTTCTATTCCAATTTTAAGAACAAAACTATCATGAGATGGACGAGTAAATTACGTAATTATCATAACGTGGAACCGTAACATTTGCACAAGCCAATTGGCGAGACACGAAATTATCATAACGTGGAACCGTAGCATGGGTACAAGCCAATTGGCGAGAAAATTCACCATACATTATTTGTAAATATACAGGCGGACCAAAAGACCTTTTAATTTTTCTATTACGGGCAAAGCCGTGCGGGTACCACTAGTAAAAAATAAAATCGTTCGCATCTCTTTTTTTCAAGCAAAAGAAAAAGTATTCCTAATTTCGTTTTATTTTTTGTTGCCAAAATTAAAAAATGAAAAGATCCCGTTAGTATCAAAGTTTGTTTGAATCAAATCTGCCTTGAATTTAGAATCAATATTCCCTTAAATTTCCCCTCAGCAGCTAATGTTAAAATATTTTTAGCTGTTCAAAATTGAACGAAAAATTTTTGAAGTCGAAATCTTTTTCTTTACTACTTTTCCGGGAAAGTAGTCAGAAAAAAGATGAAACTCTGGGACTGCAGCACATTGAATAGAAAGTAAATTGTTCCTTCTTTTTATTTCGCTGAATCAGGATTATTTTTAACAATGTTCCTTGCTATTCTATCGGAATGGTAATTAATTGATGCTCGAAGACTCAGTTGACAGTTTTAGTAATTAATTAGTTTATTTATTTGGTGCAAATGCAACGGACAGTCAAACTCACTTATAGAGAGCCGTGATTGAACGATAACCCGTATTTCGCAAGGAAAACAGAAAGAGCATAAGAGTGGCATAATGTTAAATCTTTGGGAGCAAAACTTGCTATTCAATAGCAAACCCCGCTTAAAGCGAGCAATATTTTTGTGATTCATAAGATTTCTATGGATTTCGAGCTCGCTACCAAACGGCACAACCTTGAGAGTCACAGATCTGGATGAAATTCTGAATTTAGGTCAGTTCGCACTAGATATGAACCCAGGTGAAGCGGTTTGACTGCATAGGCCCTAGTTCGGCTACAAAGGGGCCCAAAGTTGTTATCTGAGTCCAGAAAAACCATGGTTTTACCTTTGAAATTTGATTTTTTTTAAACCCTTTTCTTGCCATGCAGTGTGAACCAATTAAACGCATTCACAACATAGAATAAATCTCCCCCTCCCCCTTCGTTGTACTCACAAAAGACGCCGAATGGGTTTTGAGAGAGTAGATATCCCAAAGTATCAAATTCCAATGAAAACACTATTGCATTCTTGTCCTGAAAATCAGTGTGGCTCATACGGCAAAAACTTGAGAGTCACGAATCTGGATAAACTTCCGGATCTAGGCCAATTAGTAATAGATATGAGCCCAGGTAAAATAGTTTGAGTGCATAGGCTCTACTTCGGCACCAAGGTCTAAATTTGCTTGTTTGGCTCCAGAACTGCAATGGCTTTTCCTTTGGAATTTGAAATTTTGATACAGTAATTGCTCTCCTATAACATCTGCTACCTCTCCTGTTAATGCAACGTAAGGACGGTGAAATTTACTCTATACTGTGAATACATTCAGTTGAGTGATACTGCAATGCAATATCGAGAAAAGGGTAAAAAAAGGTTAATTTCAAAGGAAAAAAGATTGCTTTTCTTGAACCAAACTAGAATCTTTAAACCCCTATTACGACCGAATTAGGGCCTATGCATATGCAGTCAAACCACTTTACCTGGTATATTCAGTAAATTACCGCCCATTAAGGAAGGGCTAAAGCAGAAATACGTGAAATACACCGCCAGCTCAGTCATTTCCAGCCGAGGACTGCAGTTTCGTGCTTATTAGCACTCATCAGCCCGGCATAGGAAAGTGACTGAGCTGGAGATGGAAAACCTCTTAAGGAAGCCAAGAGTGCGAAACAAACTGGTAGCTAATATAGAATTAGCAGATTTATTTCTGCTTTAGCCCTTGCTTAATAGGCGGTAATTTACTGAATATACCTTGCCTCGCGTTCAATCTTCGAGTTGAACCGAACCATTGCTTCGGTCACTCGTCTGGTCTGCTAATTCTATATTAGCTACCAGTTTGTTTCGCACTCTTGGCTTCCTTAAGAGGTTTTCCATCTCCAGCTCAGTCACTTTCCTATGCCGGGCTGATGAGTGCTAATAAGCACGAAACTTCAGTCCTCGGCAGGAAATGACTGAGCTGGCGGTGTATTTCACACTTTACCTGGGCTTATATCTAGTGGGAAATGGCCAAAATCCAGAAATTTGTCCAGATCCGTGACTCTCAAGGTCGTGCCATTTGGCAGTCAGCTAATCTTTTTTAGGTAAATTTTCTTTAACATTACCATGTCAACCAAAGTTAGTGATAAATCATAAATATTGAGAACAAGCGATGACATCCCTTTTTTTTAATTTGTGTAATAAAGAAACATTTAAAAATTATATATGTGTATAAAAATGTATTCCTCAAACAATGTCATAAGAAGGAGACATTAAGACAGTTCAAAGCAAAGTAACAACTTATTTAGTACTGTACAGTGATTAAAAAGAAGAATTGAAAAAAGCAACAATAATGAATTTCTATGATTTTTTTCAAGAACCTGTTTTTTTTTACGAGCACTCGGTTATGTGAGAAAATATCGTGGTCCCTTGCGCTCGTTATAAGCAAATTCGACTGTATTTCGCTCGCAATTCCTTATTTACAGCATAAAGCTATTGGATTACCAAGTCGCAAAGCATGGCACGGAGAATGGGGTCGCTTCCAAAATTTTAAAAGTATTTTTTTCTGAAAGAGCATGCTTAAAAACATAGGATCTGACCATTTTTTAAATAATTTGTTTAGGTTTAATATTTTTAAAAAATTACTTAAATCGCTGCGCTTTCATATTTACGCGTCCGCCGATGACATCACAAATGATGAAATGCCATTCAGTGTTGCCATTCACTTTGCAAAATATTTAATTCGCTTCTTGATTATCATAACGTGGAAACGTGGTAGAAAGATGCGCCAAAGAGCTTCATTTGTGACGTCATTAAGACCACGCCTTGTTTGAAAAATCGGACATTTTAAAAAATTAATTACAAAATAACGGTTGGAAAAATAAAAGTATTTTCTGGGTCCATGTTTTTTTTTTTTTTTTTTTTTTTTGCTTATTCTATTGATTTTAGTGACAAAAAGTACTACTTTTGATTGAAGGAAACAACCCGATGGTCAATTACAGACACAGGGGGGGGGAAGGGAGTTATGTAGAAAAAAAAGGTAAATGTGATTGTTTAGTAATAATATTAGAGTTATTGTGCATAGAAAAAAGTGCTCACGGTCAAGAACGTATCCAGCTTCGAATTTTATAGGATGTCCTTTTTAAAATATGAGCACGCACGCGAATTGAAAAGGGAGTCAAAAGTGTATACTTCTGACATCAATACGAGGCTTGAAGCTCTACTCCCCCCCCCCCCCAGTAATTTCTTGACGTTGGGATCTCAAGATGCAGTTTTATGTTTCGTTTGGGGTGGTGAAAGTGGGGACTAAGGTGACCAAAGTTTTTTTCCCCTCAAAATGGGATGATTGAGAATTTGAGGCAATATGTAGTTTGCTTAATATTGTTAAAAAAAATTTTTAACGCTTTGTGCAAAAAAAGAACAGAAATGAATATATTTTTTAAAAAAAGAAGAATTTATGTCTAGGCGGTGGCGTCCATGTCCTGCATACACACACTCCTACATACACACATTTTTACACACAAACAAGTCCTTACACACATACACACACGTAACCGCCCAGGAGGAAGGGCAGGCTTGGGAGGACATGAGCCGTTTCTAGAAACAATAGCCTCCAATGAGTAGGGTCCTGTCACAACTCGTGATCGCGAAAAACATAATTCGAATTCAAAGTGTCAGAATTCAAAGTTTTATATATATATATATATATATTATATACATTTTACTTTTTAGTTCATTTTGCTACAAGAGTGTATTTATTTAATTTTTTAAACTATTATATTTTAAACAGTAATGTTCCACTCTAATTAGTAATGGTTAACTACAAGGATATATGATCAATGAGCTACAAACTACAAGGATACATACACTCTAATGTCAGGGGTGCGCACTAAATGTAAGTCTGCTTAAAGGCTCCGCTAGCTATTAAGTTTGGGAAGCTTTGCTCTACGAAATCCTTTGGGAGCGTTCACAAACAAGGCAGTGAGAAGCAAACGAATGTAAGTGCCAAAATTACAAATAGTAGGTGAACCTCTCCTCTGTTTTGGTGCAAGGGATAGTACTAATAGCTCTGGCAGGTGCTGCTGTACAGCATGATTTAGAAAAACGTTTCAATGAATACCTATAGGGGACCGTAATTTAAAAATCGTTTATACTCCAAACTTTCCCACTTACATTTGCTTCTCACTGCTTCAAATGCTCTCATGTGGAGAAGGCTCGTGATATTATGAGTTTGGGACATGGAGGAAGAAGGGAGAAACAAGAAGAGTATCGTATGGAGGAAGAAGGGAGAAACAAGAAGAGTATCGTCACGCATTTTTTTTTTTTTTTTTTTTTCATAACAATAAGTTTTTACAACATAGCGTGACATGTGACAAGGGGAGGGGAGGGGGCAAGTTGAATTGTGACACATTGTGAAAAAATTGGAAGAGGGGTCACTTTAGTTCAAAAAAAGTGACATCATTTATGACCAGTTCCATTCACCCTATTTTTGCTTATTTCCAAAATTTGTTTCAGTTATTGCTGTTGTAATTTCAGAGTTTGGTCTCCGAAAACAGCATTAAATTCAGCATGGAAATACCACTCTCTATTACTGATATATTCACATATATGGGTGTACGAACTTAAAATTTTCCTTTAAACAGATTCAATAAACATTTCTGTTGGATTTTTGCCGCTATTTTTTTTTTTTTTTTCTGTTGCAGTTTTAGATTTCAGTCGCCAAGAATGATGTTTTTTCGAAAGGAAAGTGTTTTTCTTAATGTGTATTCTACTATTCTTTTGATGAAAAGAATAGATAGAAGAATGAAAATAATTCATCTCATTTTTCTGAATTTTTTAGTTCTATTTTCTCAAGACGTTTACTTACGATTTATACTGTTTATATTTTTGTCGCCAAAGCATACTTTTATGTTAAAAATTTGATCCGTTTAAATACTTTTAAAAATTGTGAATTTAAGAAGAGTTACTTCTAACGCGAGTATAATATATGAGTGCACATACCTGTTTTTTATTTCTTATTCGTTTCATTTTATGACATTTTTGAGCTTTTTTCGCAAAATCTTTTGCCGCCACGATTTGTCATTCAAAACTCAACATTCTAGAATGATTAATCATTAAGTAAAAAAAAACCAATTGGCCTTGAAAGAAGAACTCTAAAATTTGTCATAGCTCGAGAATTGATGATCATGTTATTGCATAGTATTTGACTTTTAAACGCTAATAGTGGCAGAATAATTAATGATACTTCATGATCCTGAAATGCGAAATCATTTTTGAGCTGTTCATAATAAATACGTTTTGGAGCACACAGGTTCAAGTACCAAACATAAAACATTAGTTTGTGTAATTTCTTCAACAAGAAGAAAATTTTCTGTGTTAGAAACTAAATGCTTGTACAAATCATAAATCACATTCCATTGCGACAAGGATGATAAAAATGAATGTTAATCACTTTAATCAATGCACACTAATAATCTGTTATGTTTGTAAAAAAGAAAAAAAAATTTTTTTGATCGAAATGTGATACAATTCGAAATGAAGAATAAATTTAGGGAATACAGAACCAATGCTGGGAATATTTCAAGAAAACATAGCGTGGTACAATGATTCGCAACCGCTCGTTTATCCGGCAAACCGCCACTGGTCTGATTTCAGTAGATTACTGTTTAATACACATATTTACACGTTCACTCTTCCAGTGACAATCTTCCTCTGACTGCCAGTGCTGATTCTCAGTTAGCCTTGTGGGAGTTCAAGTGGTTGCGCAATTGGAGTTTCCATAGTTGCCCAATTGGGATTTCTCCTCTTGCATGAACTGATCTGATGAATAAGTTAATGTTTTAAGTTATAAGTTTTTTTCGAAAATGTACTCGTCTTCCGTATCTGGTGACATATGTTGCAGGTTCGTTTGTAGATGTTTTATTGATAGTTTTTAGTTTTGTAGTTGCTGGAGGTGTAGAATGGACAGTTTCCGGATTTACATGAGCCGGTTTAACGCGGTCAAGAGAAACTATTGTGCGTCGACCATTGATGTCTATTGTAATTGTTTTCTCCGTTTTGCTCAACACTTTATGAGGACCAGTATATGGTTGATGTAAAGGTGGTTTCACATGATCAAGTCTTAGAAAAATATGCGGAGATGATTTTAGCAACGGATGGATGTAATACTGATCGGTGCAATGCGCAGATCTCGCAACAGGATTCAGCTGCCTCATTCTGTCACGCAGATCAGTTACGAAATCCGAGTCACATGCAGGAGTGTTATATGGTGGTGTCAGAAGTGGTATATTTACTACATAACTCGGTTTTTAGTAGATCACTGTTTAATACACATATTTACACGTTCACTCTTCCATTGACAATCTTGCTCTGACTACCAGTGCTGATTCTCAGTTAGCCTTGTGGGAGTTCAAGTGGTTGCGCAATTGGGATTTCTCCTTTTGCATAAACTGATCTGATGAATTTATGGGTTTCCCACAGATGCGCTCATTCTCGAAGATAGTAGTTGCTCGAGGTAAACAACAGCAATTTGCTGCTTTTTTAACACGCTTTTATTAGCTTCACCTGTATGTATGTATGTATGTATGTATGTATGTATGTATGTATGTATGTATGTATGTATGTATGTATGTATGTATCTTGTAATGGAATCTTGCAGCTCAAATTTCGCCCACTTCCTGCGATCGGATTCTTTTGAAATTTGGCACGCGACATCAGACCCGATGACAATGCAATATTCTATAATCAAATTAATTAATTAACTCTTTTAATTGTGAGTTTCCTCCAATGTTAATCAATATTTTGGCATAAATCCAACAATGTGAAAATTGAAAAATTTTAAAGAATACATTAAAAATGATTGCAAAAATTATTTAAAAATATCTATAAAAACCTTTAATTTTTTTTGCGTCAGATAAAATTTGTTCCAATGTTCCAAGGTAATTAGAACATGAAATATAATTATTTTTAACTAATTTCATGCCAAAATTTAGCTGAGCCTTCAATTGGAAATTCATTGTTGATCAGACCATTGTTGAAAAAAACTTTTATTCAAATGCATCTCAAATTTTCAAAGTAATATAAATATGATTTCCGCAAACATACATCGATGACTCACAATAGCTTTCCATCGGGGTGCCCTTGTCTTAACTTTAAGATATTGCCTCGCACTCGTTTTATAAATAATTTCAATTCAACTTTTACGAAAAGAAGTAATTGCAATTTTGCCTGATAATTCTCCAACATAAGACTAAAAAACAGAAAAATAAAATAATAGTTTAAAAAACTAAAAAAACACGCTTTCGTAGCAAAATGAACTATAAAGTGAAAAATAATCTTTGGATGATAGTAGTTGACCAATCACTTAATTTTAATGTAATACAAAAAAGCGTGGGGTGCTTCTTATCAGTTGTCTTGAATTTCTGCCATTTGTTGTCCAAGCAAAAAATTAAATAGACAGCAAGCACCCCATGCTTTTTGTATTACATTAAAATTAAGTGATTGGTCAACTACTATCATCCAAAGATTATTTTTCACTTTTTAGTTCATTTTGCTACGAAAGCGTGTTTTTTTAGTTTTTTAAACTATTATTTTATTCACTTTATTTTGCACAGTAAAGGAAGCACTTACGTTAATGCCGTAATTTCAGACTCAAGAATTCGTAATTTTGTTTTCAGGATTAGCAGCACTGCAGTGTACTCACAGTTGTTAGGGTAGACCGGGGCATATTTACACGGATTTTTTTCAATGAACTTTCTAAATTTTATGTTTTTAGGAAATTTTAGACAATGCAGTTTTCTAAAGCAGTTAATGAAGTCAAAATTTGTATATTCAGTTGTTGCTCAGTTTATGTTTTTGACCGTTAAAGAAAATATTTTTGAGTTCAAGTCAGTTGCGTAAACTTGCCCCCGGACTCGGGGCAGGTTTACGCATATTCATTTTAACACCTAAAGTGGTTCTGTTACTGTTTTGAACATAATGTCTTACCATCGTTAAAATAAAGCAAATTTATTACATGTGGAATAGTGTATAAAGGAAAAACTGAACGGGCATTAAGACAGCACTACATAATTGTAAGCTATAAGATACGAATTTGTAACTCAATTAAAAATTAAATGGTGATTTTTAAAACTAAATAGCTTTAAAATATTAAAAAATGTTGAGACAGTTCGGAGCGAAAAAAAAGACACAGTAAGAACGTCCGTATAAAGGTGCTCAGACGTCAACGAGTAAACTTGCCCCTTCGCCAAGTTTGGATTTATTTTTACCGTGCAAAAGATTTCAACAACATTCAGTTCATACAAATACAATCCTCAAAAAAAGACAAAATTCTGCTATTTTTTATATATTTGTTCTTTCTTAACTAAGTATTATTTATTCACAATAAGCTTCAAAACGTTCAACACGAAATTTACTCAACTTGGTAGAAAATAGATTTTCCTATCCGCATGCTAAACCGAAGCTTGACTAATGCTCAAAAACTTGTGAAGATATTTTCTAGAGAGCAGCATCAATGTGTTATGACTGTTGGCTCTCCAGTTATATTTCGTTTTGAAAAAAAGGCACTGCGTAAACGTGCCCGGTCTACCCTACTTTTTTTTTTTCTTTTTTTAATAGCTGAACTATGTGATTGTTTTTTGAAGTTTTCCTTGTGCTTTCTCAAAGATTTAGATCTGTTTACTTGTAGTCTGGTTACACTAACTGTTTATATTTATATTTAAATATTGTTGTTGGTAAATAATTACATAAAAATTATATTTATACGATAGATATGACGGATATTTCTTTATTTATTACTTTTATTTGTCTTTGGCAATGTCTTAAACATCAAATATGCTTCATTCGTTATAATTTTATCATGCGACTTTAAACGAATGGATACGATAATTATGAATGACTCTCCGTATCATATTTGACGAATGAATTCCTTAAACGAATTTTTTTAGCATTTATTTTTATTATTATTATTATTGCTCCACGTATCATGATGCAGGGGTCAGAATAATAAGGTTCATAAGTGTTCTCTTTGTATGATTTTCAACATACATAGAAAAATCCATAAAGACGCACCGAAATGCAAGCAAAACTACAATTTTTATAAACCTTGATCCCTGACTGTGAGATTTTTAATTTTTCAAAAACAAATTCAAGTTACTTTTTAAATTTATATCCTAACTTTTCTCCCCTGAGTCTCAAGCACTTAGGAAGGTTTAATTCACCAGAAGGTTAGTTCTCGCGTTTCTTTTAAAATACCAAAGCTTCGGTGAATTTTTTCACGTGTATCTAAAACAATAATCATTCTCTCAGGCATGCAATGCTCATTTGTTTCATTGATCCCAGCAAAACGGAGCAGTGATAGTCCCACCGCATATACTTCAAGTCCCAGAACTGAAAAAGAATCCAACTGCGGATTAAATAACGGCATTTAGGTTTAACGAAACGTCAAATTGTAGACAACAGAATTCAATTACCCGAGCAGCGGAACGGAAATTGAATGTTGTGGCCCAATGAATAATGGATAGAGCGCGAGAAGTTCAAGTGCTTCTGCTTTGTTGACCACGATGCGGAATAACAAAACCAATTTAAGCAACATATAATGCTCTTTTAATTGAGAATGGAACTTATTAACCTTCATTGTGCAAATGAAGATTATTCACTGGAATAATGAGTGTATACTTGCGGAGTAAGGCTATCAACATACAACTGTCTGTGTGTGATATGGGTTTTATTTATTTAGTTGGTTTTCCTATAGTGGTACTTAAAAATTTTATTTAAAGTAAACAGTTATAATACTCTCAACTGTCCTACTATTGAAATGGTACCTCAATAAGATATGAAAACGTTTTATTGCACAAAGTTTGTAGATTACTGCAGACACCAGTTTTGGGGTCTTAAGGAACCCCTTTTTCAGTGCAACGAAGTGTGAGCTAGATGAAAAATAATCTGATTTTGTATTTGCGAATGATTTTTCATCCAGAAGCTTAAACTTCGTTACATTGAAAAGAAACGTCAGATATCTTTTTATCCACAAGCTCACTTCTTTTGCATTAAAAAGGGGGTTCCTTCTAACCCTGAAACACGTGTATGCAGTTTTTCCAGAAAAATGCATACCTTGTCACGTTGTATGTTGAATGGGTTCTGACTCTGGTTAAAATTTATAGCAAAATGGCTCGCGGGATATCTCTCAGGTTGTCTTCGTTGCCCACATTGAAATCTTCAAGGAAGACATAGTTTCCTAATCCAAGGAGTAAAGAGAATACTTTCATCAGTACATGCCATATTTTTAACGTCGCTAACGGATAGTCTGTAACGAACACATGAAGAAAGCAATATTTTCGGGACTTATTTGAAATTAATAAGACATATGCTCAAAAAACCACACATTCCTTAGGACCCTTATCATCAATTTGTAGAACTTTGGTAGACATATACTATTGATTTGAAATTTAATAATAACGTTCTCTTTTATTCTTTTTTTTTTTTTGTTTTTGCAACAACCGTTAAAAAAAATGTCGACTGATATGTTGTTATATGCAATTCATAAGATTAATTTATATTTGTAAAGTATGTAATTTTCACAAAAATAATTTTAAAATTTCATGGCATATCGAGTCATTTTTGGAAAATGATATAATTCAAGAGGTCGATTTTGTTTAAGATAATATGAAAAAAATATATTTGTAATATTGGAGCATTTCACATGCGCAGTTACAATTTTTGCGTAACACCTAATCAAAAACATAGCAATAAGCAATTCCAAAAGGAGCTGAGAAATATGTTTTTCTGTAACTGTGTGTAGAAGAGATAAAAGAATATAGAGAAAGTTTTTTTTTTCCTTGCTAAATAAATTGGGAATATGAAATAGATGAAAGATAAAAGCAAGCAATAACAAAATTCCAAAATACTGCATTCGGGATTAAATAAATAGCAAGATACGAAACATGTGAATCACAAAAATGTATCTCAAGTAATACGTTACAGAAACGTGAGAACCATGGTTTTTTGCAATTTTGATGCAATAGGTATCAAAACGCTGAACTTGACATATTTTGGCATTCCTCTCCTCTAACTATTCCCATTTGTTAGAAATTTAAAATTCAAGGTTTGTAGTCACACTTTGCCACATTTTCAAGGTTTTCAAACACTTGGAAATGAAATTAATTTTCTCAAGTACTTTTCATTTTTTTTTGGAAGTGAAACATGCATTTTTGGCAGTCCCCCCCCCCCCCCCCAAAAAAAAAACGGGCACCCTAATCCGGCCCTACATGGTACCTAACAACGTCAAAGATCAGTTTTGTTTATTTTTTTTAATCAATGTACAGTATTAATAACATTAATGTTTTGAAAAGTTAACATTGTTTGCTGCTATAACAGTGATATCTACAGTTACTAATGAAACTATTTCATTATCTCCCAGTAATTTCTACTAAATCTCACTAATTAGTATTGAATTTTATGAAATGAGAATATAAATAGTTTTAAATATCGTTTCGTATTTTAAAATTACAAAGTAAACGTACATTGTCATCAACTTCCCTTTGAAAAAATAAGATTGTCTTAGAAAAGATGGCTTTAATAATCTTTGACATCTGTTTTCAAAACTCTTATTAATCAGCATCCTCAAAATTCTACTTACGCCAATTATCTTTAAAGAAATTAAAGAACAACGTAATACTTTATTCATATAACCTTTCATTAATTGGATTACAAAACATCCTAATTAAATTGTCAAGTGTAAGTTTTTTATCCTTTTCAGCACTTCTGTAATTATCAATTTAAACAAGGTTGAAAATAATTTAAATGACAATTTTTATTCAAAGGAAATCTCCTTTTGAAGCTTACTAATAGAGTTCATTTCTTTTAAATAATTATCTTTGTGTTTTATACTTTTCGATAGTTTATTTTATTTTTTGAAGAATAAGGAATTAAATATATGAAAGGGATTATGTTCATAGCTGCCTTAAATGTAAACCTAAATAAACCAATGGAAAGAAAATAATTAAAGGATATATTAAACAAAAGGTTTTGAAGAAGATGTAAAACATAAACTTGCAAAAGTGCAACAAAATAATAAGAAAAACAATTAGAAACGAAGAAAATATATATGTATGAGCATTAAAAGGAAAAAACTAAATAATCAGCTCATCAGAAGAAAAACCTGCCTCTCGGTGTGTGCAAAAATTCAGATCAACATTTTTTGTAACGATGCTTCTGTAAAAAGAAGAAAACTCTTTAGAAAGAAGAAATTTTTACAATCATTACTTATATTTTACATCTAAACATTATTGTTAGTAACTGATGATAAAAATGTTATCATCACTTACTTATCAGTTCTTTAATGGCTAGTAAAGTCTTTTGCAAAAAAAAAATCATCAGTACACAAAATGTTTTATTGGTCTGCGAGCCAAAAAACTGAGAACCGCTTCTCTATCCTACTTCTATGTACTCACAAAACGTGTGCAGAATGTGCCCATTTGTTCAAACTAGCGTCCTTTTTTTTTTTCTCGCACAAACAGATTTTTAATAAAAGAAATATTAATTACTCCAGATTTAGATTTCTAAGCATTTTAAGTCTCGTTAATTAAAAATACTGCCGGTATACAGTGAAACTTGTGTATAACAATACTGTCTATAACAATAAACCTGTCTATAACGATATTTTCCGTGGTCCCGCCAGCAATATGTCAGCATTAATAATCAAACTGTCTATAACGATAACCAGTCTATAACAATACTTTTTTGGGGTCTAACAGTATCGCTGTAGACAGGTTTTACTGTATTACTTTTTTTTAATGAAAACCTCAAGTAAAAGAGTAAATAATTACAATATAAGCATAAGATGTTCTCAGAAAACCATCATGAATCCAAATTTTAAAATACTAGCCTAGTAAAGCACAGATTTGTGTTTCCCCTTAACTACAACTTAAGTAGACGACTTCCACTCCAGATATCAAGAAACGTTTTCAACCCTACCAGTTTGTTATAATCTCAGCTTCAATGAAAGAACTTCTACCTCCAGCTCAGTTATTAACTATTCCAAACTAATGAATCCATAACAAGGACGAAACTGCAGCGCATATATAGTTCTGCTTCTGTCCTGGATTAAGGGTGGTAACTTACTGCTCATTATAATTCCGTTTGACGAAAAATTTATTTGATTGAATCATTTACTGTATTGTCTATTTTACTGAATCACTAGTGGTACTCTCACGGCCTTGCCCGTAGTAGAAAGTTGAAAGGTTTTTTTTGGTTCGCCTGTATATTTACAAATAATGTACGGTGAATTTCTCGCCAATTGGCTTACCCATGTTACAGTTCCACGTTATGATAACTTGGTAATTTACTCGTCCATCTTATGACAATTTTGCTCGGGAAAATGTTCTTAAAATTGGAATAGAAAAAGAACAAAATCAAATTTTCTAAAAATCGCTTCTAGGTGCACCCCCCCCCCCCGCCCTAAGCTACAAACTAACTTTGTACCGAATTTCATGAAAATCGGCCGAACGGTCTAGGCGCTATGCGCGTCACAGAGATCAAGACATCCAGACAAAGAGAGAGGGAGAGACATCCAGACAGACTTTCAGCGTTATTAATAGTAAAGTTAAAGATTTCAACTTTTTTAGTCAAATAACTTTATTGTTGGTTCTATAATTCATTCGAAAAGAAATTAAAAAAAAAATAGAGCTTTGAATGCATGGTGAAAAGGAACTTGACTTTGTTCTTTTTTTTTTTTTTTTTTTTTTTTTTTTTGACTGCAAAAGTAATTTTTAAGCACAATTCACCTATTGTCGTTAGTTTTTAAATGCATTTTTCTTCTTGTTGAAGAGGTATTTAAACCTTCTGAATTCAGACATCCAGACAGAGAGACTTTGAGCTTTATGATAAGCAAAGATTAACTGCATAAAGTTCTGCGCAAATAGATGACAGGTAAAGTAACTTTAGCTGCTCTCATCAACATGAGCAGCGGTGAAGAAAATAGTATTGCGTTAAAGGTTTTCTTTTCTTTTTTTTTTTCTTTTTTTAACCAGAAATAAATGCTTACCGAAAGCAGTCACTATGATCAAGTATTGTCCGTAACGGTAAAAAGTCTGATAGGTAAGACGTGACGTGGTTAAAAGAAACTCTCCTTCTTTATCTTACAGTAGATAAATTTGTTCGATCTAAGATAATATTTACAGCTTACAAATATCTTTTGGATTTGAAAATAAAGAGAAAAGACTGCGAGAGAGTAAATAACTCTTCAGCAAGAAGAAAAATGCATTTAAAAACTAGCGACAATATGTGAATTGAGCTTAAAAATTATTTTTGCAGTCAAAAAAAAAAAACTCAAATTTCTTTTTACCATGTATTTAAAGCTCTGTTTTTATCTCTTTTCTAATGATTTATAGAACTAACAATAAAATTATTTGACTAAAAAAGTTGAAATCTTTACCTTTACTAATAATAAAGCTGAAAGTCTGTCTGGATGTCTTCATATCTCTCTCTGTCTGGATGTCTTCATCTCTGCGACGCGCATAGCGCCTAGACTGTTCGGCCAATTTTGACAAAATTAGTTTTGGCACAAAATTAGTTGAGCACAAAATTAGTTTGTGGCATGGGAGTTTGTAGCGCCTCGAAGCGATTTTTCGAAAATTTAATTTTGTTCTTTTTCTATACCAATTTTAATAGTATTTTACCGAGTAAATTATCATAACATGGACGAGCAAATGACCATATCATGGGTAAGCAAATGAACATAGCAAATTGGCGAGAACTCATCATCCATTATTTGTAAATATGCAGGCGAACCAAAGGACCTTTTACTTCTACTACTACTACTTTTAATTTTCTACTACGGGCAAAGCCATACGGGTACCACTAGTGTTTTCATAAAAGTCTTCCGGAAGAAAGTCTATTTGCAATACATTTCAGATAGTATTTTCACTGATGAAGCAAATCTGTTTGTCCAATAAAATAAAATCAACTTTACAGTTAGTGACAAGTTTTCGTGTATATAAAACCAAAACCTAGTTTTCTAAAAATTAGGGTAATTCGGTATTGAAGTACAAAAAGAGTGAAAAAATACTCATTTAAACGAAATCATCAATTTGAGGAAAAAATCGTGCATTTCATCTACATTTACCAAAGAAAATTTTTATTCTTCCATCATAATTAATTAAATTCCTTTAATTAAAGAATCAATGTTTTGCACTTTAACTAAGATCTTAAGAACATTGAATACTTGGGGGGGAAAATATCGGCTGCTACAGTTGTAACAAAAATATTTTCACAGTTCAGAACAGAAAAATATCGCAGTAAATAACATTTGTTGCAGCAAATAATTTGTTGATAGATTATTTTAGTTTCAGTGTAACTTTAACCAAATTAAATTGTGTATTTTGCTCAAAGTAATACAATAAGTTCAGATAAATTGTTGACGGCATTTCATCTTCATGGAAAAAATTGCGTGTTTAATTAGAATATTTTGGGAATCTAATTAGTGGAAAAGTTAAGCTACAGGACATAGTTTTAACAAATTTTTTCCACGAAAGTACTTTTTTTTTCTTATAAAAAAACAATTAAAAAACCAAAAAGCATTCATTAAGTTTAAGCGGAAATACATTTCATTGTTATTTATATTCTCATAAATTGTAACTTTTCTTGATTAAATTAAGAAATAACAACGTGTCAAAAATAAAAGCCTGCAGATTACTTCACACACGTGTTTCGGCGTTACAAGGAACGCCTTTTTCAATGCAAAAGAAATGAGCTTATGGAGGAAAAGACGATCCATAAGGTCATTTCTGTTGCATTGAAAAATTCGTCCCTTGAAACGCCAAAACACGTGTCTACAGTAATCTGCAATTTGTGCTTTTTGGCCTTGTTATTTCTTATTTTACGTTTTAGCACAAATATACGATTAAAGAAAGAAATTGTTGCAAATACATGAGGTTCATCTAGTTAATTCAGGTTTAGGAGAATAAGAGTTGTTCAGAATGGCATATCCTTTGACCATGGAATATCAATAAGACTCTTTTTAAGCAATCACGATTGCTTATTGTCCTCACTTGACCGTCTTTGGTGTCCGTGCCTTTTTCAACTTGGACCAGAAGCCTCTGCAGCACCACCACCCACCGTCCTCTGCTGGCGGCGCGGCGCGGCTGCTCCGGTTTTGAGCTATCCGCTTCTCCTGGTCGGAGGCGTCCATGACCTACACACACGCACGTTCACACACATAGACACACATGACTTCACACACATACACTAGCACACGCCTACGTGCATACACACTGGTCTACACACACACACAAATATGCACACGTAACCGCCCAGGAGGAGAGGCAGGCTTGGGGGGGGGGGGACATCAGCCGTTTCTAGAAATAATAACTCCAATGAGTAGGGTCTTGTCTCAGTTCGTGATTTGCGAAAGACATAACTTGAACTCAAAAGTTCAGAATTCAAATAATTTTTTTTTTTTTTAAAGCTACTTTGCTATTCTGAACCATTTTTTACGATTTTTAATCCTTCGCTGCCGGCGAATATTAAATTCCAGAAGTGCAACTCGGCTACGTGAAAATGTAAATAGAAGTAGTCATAATTTTTTTATTTAAATTTTACATAGACATGCGTAAAATTGATTAGATGATGAAAAACATCTGTTAAACACAAAATAAAAACTTCAATTTTTATTATAGGAATTTATTACTTTCTTCTATATCTAATACATAGAAGAAAGTATTGGATTCGTGCAAATTTTCGAATTTCGAATTTTGACGGATTCGAACGTTTTGAGGTGTGCTGAGTCCATTTCGACTATTTTTGGAAAATGTCTGTCTGTCTGTGTGTGTGTATGTGTGTGTGTATGTATGTGTGTGTGTGTGTATGTGTGTGTGTCACGTCTGTGTGTGACCAGTTTTTTGTGGCCGCTCTACAGCAAAAACTACCGCATGAAATCGAACGAAATTTGGTACACATATGTGCCCCTATGTGAACTTGTGCCCATTGGTTTTTGGCGCGAATTCCTCCAAGGGGGGTGGAGCAATGGGACGTTTTTTGAGTTACGCGTGCTTGCTATTCCTCAGGAAGTAACTGGCGGAATCAGACAAAATTTGGTCCATATGTTGTCATTAACAGGAACAGGTGCTGATTCAATTTTGGTGTCAATAACTCAAACGGGGGTTGAGCTATAGAACGTTTTTTGTCGTCGATTGTGACTGCTGTATCTCAAGAAATAATGAACAGAATGAAAGAAAAATTTATCGGCAAGTAGTCCTTAGTGGGTATAAGAGCTGATTTTATTTTGGTGTCAACAGCTAACTAGTATGTTGTGGCTATCACGAAACTTTCTTCTATATTTTTCTTTTTTTTTTCTGATCCCTCAACATAATTGATGAGGAAGCAATATTCCCAACAAAAAACAAAATTTCACATGAAAAAAACTTGACGACCATTCCAATGTCTGAATTATTGCAAAAGCAAAGCAAAAAGCGAAAAATGAAAGTTATTTTAAAAGCCTTGCTAAAATTAATTACAAATATTTTATTTATTAACAAACATAAGATGGCTACAGTTAAAAATTTTGAATCATTGAGATAATATTTCCGATCATTTCCATACAATTAAAATCACGAGAAATACGCAGACGACAATCTATTACGATTTATCTTTCTTATTGTTGCACTAATAAAGCTATTTTTATTCGCAAAAAAAAAAATAAATAAATAAATAAATCAATCAACACCTCTTGGAGCGATGATCGTCCAAATTGAACCAAAGCCTGTTTACATATGGATTCACATATACTCCAAATTTCAACCAGAACGTAGCATTACTTCTTGAGATAGGGACTCAAAATGGAAAAAAAGAACGGGTGATTGCGCTACCCCCTTTTTAGCTGTTGACACAAAAATAAAATCAGTTCTTATACCCACTAAGGGCTACTTGTTGATAAATTTTTCTTTCATTCCGTTCATTATTTCTTGAGATACAGCAGTCACAATTGACAACAAAAAACGTTCTATAGCTCAACCCCCGTTTGAGTTATTGACACCAAAATTGAATCAGCACCTGTTCCTGTTAATACCAACATATGGACCAAATTTTGTTTGATTCCGCCAGTAACTTCCTGAGGAATAGCAAGCACGCGTAACTCCAAAAACGTCCCATTGCTCCACCCCCCTTGGAGGAATTCGCGCCAAAAACTAATGGGCACAAGTTCACATAGGGGCACATATGTGTACTAAATTTCGTTCGATTTCATGCGGTAGTTTTTGTTGTAGAGCGGCCACAAAAAACTGGTCACACACAGACGTGACACACATACATACACACACACATGCATACACACACACATACATACATACATACACACACACACACAGACAGACAGACATTTTCCAAAAATAGTCGAAATGGACTCAGCACACCTCAAAACGTTCGAATCCGTCAAAATTCGAAATTCGAAAATTTGCACGAATCCAATACAGTGCAATTAGACATAAACCCCAACATCCAAAGTAAAAGTTTCCCGTTAACTCCAAATTGTTGCATACTGTCCACACATTGTTTGGTAAAAAGTTACACTGTTTACAGCGTCGGGTTTTGGGGGGAGGGGGGGAGAAGTTGGTAAATTAGTAGTTTTTATCAGATTTTCGGAAATATTTCGAAAACTATGGCATTTAGCGCAAAAAGTGCAATGTACAAAATAATCTGCACTAAATTACGAACAAAATGGTTGTAAGCATTATTTTTTCAAGCAAACGGTTCCAGAGTTACGGCCGGTGTAAAAGTAGAAAATTTTCGATTTTTTAAGTTTTTTTGAAAAATGAAACTCTAACTGTTACGTAAATAGAAATAACTAAACAATTTTATTAAAAAGTAATATTGTACGATCGTATTGTAGTCTAAAAGAAGCTAAGAGGCACCACATTGGGTTAGAAACGAAGAAATACCGGGAACGAGAACCAGTTTATTAAAAGTGCGGCGCTGGGCGCTGGGTGGTCGTATCAGGGTTGCCAACTTAATGGTTTGACTTCCAAGTGTAGGGGAGAAATTTTGAAATAAGGTTTTTAGGGAGATACGTAATTCTTTTTAGGGTAAATTTTGAGGTTTAAAAATAGGGTTTTATCGTGTAAAAACGCGGTTTTTTTTTTTTTTTTTTTTTTGAGAAATTGAAAAGAAAAAGGTATGATGTAAGAACACAACTCGACTAAAACAAAAATTCAAAAAAGGTTTCAATTAAAAAAAAGAAGAAAAACCGCTTAATATGCAATAGTGTATATTTCACAACATCATAGTGCCCGTAGTATGGAATGATATGACGAACAGTTAACCGATTTTATTTTGTCTCGAGTAACATTGTATGAATATAGTTTTATCGATTGCTACCTTTATGGAATGCTTGTTCGACTGTTTTTTTTTTTTTACTTATATGTATTTTTGGATCACATTAAAACCATTTGTTTTGATCAGAAAAGACATAAAAAATGAAAAAAAGTATTTTACTCACTCACCGTTGGAAATTATCAATGGTCACGTGACCTTTCAATCTGCCACATATGGCGTTATTGTAAAAGGGTCACGTGCTTACTTGTTATGACGTTATATGAAATTATCCAATTGTATTTTGGGATTTTTTGAGTTGAGTTTAAGGGGAACATTTTTAGGAGTTGGCAACCCTGGTCGTATCGAAAGACCGACCGCGTTGCTGAAGTTTTTCCCTCTAAGTGGAATTCTGTTTTGGTTTTTATTATTGTTCGTCTTTAGAATACTGTGAGAACAAAGAGATTCGCTCACACTTTTAATCGCTTGAAAGTGTGAATTATGGCGGAGTGTGTGTTGAAACCTTGTAAGGACAAGGGTGGTGAACTAATTACTTTGTCTGGAAAGGCGGTGACCAAAATAGTTCAGTGCAGCGAAGTTCGTAAAGATGGTGTTAAAGACCAGTTCCTGCAGAACGACTCGCTTCGAGTACATAGTAAGTGTCGACAAACTTATATATTACGCCCAAAGCCACCTCAACACGAAAACGAACCTCTGTCAAAGATTCCCCGTGTATCATTTGATTTTAAAACTTTATGTTTTCTTTGTGGTCGCAAGTGTGTAGATGTATCTAAATGCAGGAACCCAGCTCCAGAAAAGTGGAGTTTAGTACAGAAACTTGAACTAATTGAAAGCATCCGAACGGAAGCAAACAACAGGCACGACAAGTGGGGAGATGAGGTAAGTGTGAGGCTCTCTCAAGTAATAGACCTTGTCAGTTCTGATGGGAGATACCACTGGCATTGTTACCAGACATTTCAAAAGCCAGGATCATCACTAACCGAAAAAGGAGTAGCACCAACCAAAGGTGGGTCAAGCGTCGATGTGAATAGAGAAGACGCTTTTGAAAAGCTGTGTGATTATTTGGAGGAAAATGATGAATGTCAGTATGGTTTTGAAGAATTACAAAATATGTTCCTTCAACTGAGTCCCGAAGTAAAGCCATATACTGACACACATTTGAAAAGAAGGCTTATTCAGCGCTATGGTAATAGCTTGAATTTTGCAGTTTTACCAGGGAAAAAAAGTGTGATTTGTTTTTCTGGAGCAACTACAAATATTTTATCAGACAACTGGTATAGAAATCGTAACTCCGATAATCAAGCTCAGGAGGAACTGAGAGTGATCAAAACTGCAGCAGTTATTATTCGACGTGAGATCAAGTCCAAAAGCTACGACTATTCTCAGTTTCCAACAATTGAAGAAATTTGTAAAGGAGGAGCTGAACTGGTACCTGAATTGCTCACTGTCTTGATAACTGAAATCATACAGCCTACTTTTAAAAGACAAACACCAGAGAACATTCAAAGGACAAAACAAAATACTGAAAGGAAAAAAACAACAATATGTCACAGTATAATAAGCGCTACACGACCAAGATCATTTTTGTCTCCTGTCCAACTAGGAACGAGCGTTTCATTGCACAGAAAATTTGGCTCAAAAATCTTGATCGATATCCTGTGCAATTTGGGTGTCTGTGTACCTTACAAGGAAGTTTTAAAATACGAGAGATCGGTCACTTCCCAAGAGAGCACACGAATTGAAAACGGATACGTGCAATTTGTTTTCGATAATGCAGACTACAACGTCCACACTCTGGATGGCCATAACACGTTTCATGTCATGGGAGGAATTGCTTGCATAACACCTAAAACCGCTGTTCATGTAGAGGTAAATGTACCTCGAAAGAGTGTTAATGCTCATGCTGTTGAAAAACGAGGTCTGTTTGATTTGCAAACTTACAAAGCCCCAAATACTTCTGGCTATTCCAAAATAGTTGCTACAAACTTAGCTTCTCTGGAAATAAAAGCACCATCATATGAACAAGGCCGAACACTTAATTTGCTTTGGTTGAGTGGTACCTGGTTGGAAGGTCCAGAAGAATGTAAACCTGGTTGGAGTGGTTGCATGGAAATGCTGTATGCGACGACAGAGTTCCAAACTTCCGCTGTAGTCCCGCTTCCATTCATCAACTTGGCTCCTTCAAATCCTTCCACCATTTATACTGCTCTTCTTCAAGCTGCCACAAAAAGGACCAGCAATGGACAAGGTATAACAATTGTGACTTTTGATCAGCCATTGTACGCTAAAGCTCGCGAAATAGTAGCAGCAGCGCCAGATGACAGCCCATTGAAAACACTCTTCATTCGACTAGGAGGATTTCACTTGTTAATGTCTTATTTGTCAGCAATTGGATTCATCATGGCAGGAAGTGGCTTGGAGGAGTTATACAGTACTGTGTATGCCAAAAACAGTGTTCAACAAATGATGAATGGGAAAGCTTATTCCAGGGTCATTCGTGCCCTATTCCTAGTGGAAGAGGCACTCATTACTATATTTTTGAAAACTAGAGAAGCTCTCATTACTGTGGACAAAGATGAGCTTAATGCTGTCTATTCATCTCTCAAGTGTGGCAATGCATCTTCCGAAAAAATTACGCAATCGGCTGCAGTGAAGAGCTTTGTAGAACTTTTGGAAAATCAACTTCAACGTGCAAAAGAATCAGGACGAACACAAAAACTGTGGATTCAGTTCATAGAAATGGTAGAGCTTGTTCGCATGTTTATTAGAGCTGAGAGAAGTGGAGACTTTCTTCTTCACCTTTACTGTATCCAGCAAATGCTCCCCATTTTCCATGCGTCTGGTCACTTAAACTACGCAAAATCTGCACATGTTTACCTGCAAGACTCGCTGGAACTTCTCAACTCAATGATCCCAGAAAACGATTTGTTTGTTAATTGTGGTTATTTCACCATCCGACGTACAGAAAAGTTTTGGTCTGGAGTCTGGAGTGACATGACCATAGAGCAAGTTTTAATGAGATCCTTAAGTAGCATTGGTGGATTGACCGGAGGCAGAGGCATTACAGCAACAACTGTTGCAACTTGGATTAACTCCATGTCTACTTGTTCTCGCGTGTGTGAAGCAATTGAAGAATTTGCAGGTGTGCGTAGCGTATCTGCAGAACAGCACATAGAGCTAAGAGAAGCAAGACAGAAAAGAAATTGCAAAGACTTGCAAACTTTTATTTCTTGGCTTGAGCAACACAATCCTTTTTCTAAAACATCGGAACTCTCTTCCTTATCAACTGGAGTTGTAGCGGATGAAAACGTGAATTGTGATAAAGCACTTCAAGTTGGACTACCAGCTTTAAAAGAGATTGAGAGCAAAGCATTCAGTGATATACACTTGAAACGAAAGTTAGCCGTTAAATCTCTAGCTTCTATTACTAAGTCTATGACAATAAACAACACCACTGTATGTGTGAACCCAAATACTCTCTTACATCGCATGGTGTGCACTGTAAGAAGTGATGAGAGACTTCAAGAAATATTTCAATTCGAATTATGTGCATATCCTCCATCCTTGTTCGACGAATCTGGCTTAATGAGGAAGGGGAGCAAATCTTCAATAGTGTCTGTTTTGGTTCCAGATTCAAATGAATCATCAGTCACCCATGATTTAGAGAAAGTGTCCTACGTCATTGATGGAGGTCACCTCCTTCATCGTGTTGTCTGGCGACGCCCAGCTACTTTCAGACAGATTTGCGAGCAATACTTAGATTATATAATTGGTCATTATGGGCCAGCAACTGTTGTTTTTGATGGATACGAGCAATCAACCACAAAAGATGAAGAACACTTACGCAGATCCCGTTCTACCACTAACATTGAAGTAAAAGTTGAAGACTCAATCGATGTAACTATCAACCAAAGTGAATTTTTAGCTAACGCTAAGAATAAAATGGGCCTTATTTATCTCCTTAAGATGCACTTGCAAAGAGGCGGTTGCACAGTTCATCAAGCACCGGGTGATGCTGACTTATTTATAGTTTTAACAGCGATTGATAAAGCTAAGAATGGAGTTGAAGCTTGTGTGATTGGTGATGACACGGATTTACTAGTCTTGTTGACTGCTCACGCACCAACAGAAAACAAATTGAAAATGGTGGTACCAAAGAAAGGCAATCAGCAGGAAAAGGCGTACACTATTTCTGACATTCAGCGAGGCATTGGAGATATGAAAGGTGTGCTCTTGGCGATATACGCCTTCACAGGATGTGACACAGTTTCATCTATCTACAAGAAGGGGAAAATTTCACCGTATAGGAAAGTACAAGCCAACGAAGGTCTTCGCACGAAGCTTCTAGTCTTCAACGACCCCAAAGCTGACCCCAGTGCAGTGGCTGACGCAGGAAAGCATTTCCTTCTTGCAATGTTTGGAGCCAAGAATACTGAAGATCTAGATAGCTTTCGCTATCAGTCTTATTTGCAGGCTATTGCAAATCAGCTTATACATTCATTGTTCAAGTTAGCTGCACTACCCCCCACTTCAGCAGCTGCCAGGCAGCATTCATATAGAACCTATCACCAGGTCCAGCAGTGGCTGGATGAGAAAAAGAATCCGCTCCAGTGGGGGTGGAAGAAGATTGGTGAACACCTGAAACCAGTTATAACAATGCGTTCTGCAGCTCCCCAGGAATTACTTTCCCTCATAGTGTGCGTTTGCAAAGACGAATGCGTACGTAACTGCGAGTGCAGAAATAGTGGTCTAAACTGTTCAAGCATGTGCAGTAATTGCTCAGGACTAGGATGTCATAACAGGGACACTAATATCATAGACGATCTAGAAGAGGACGGTGCCATGTTTGAAGAGGACTGAATACTGGTGAATACTTTACATCAATATGCCACATTTAACGTTCTACAGTTTTATTAAATGATGTAATTATAAATCATAATTGTTATGCATGTGATATTCTTATATTTTAAAATCATTTATGATGAAAATATATGCTTATATATTATTTCTATAGCCTGTTTTTGGTTTCTACGCCAGATTTTCCTCAATTCTTGATCGATTTCTTTGATTTACGCCTTATTTTAAAGCTTATGGTGCTGGCTACTGACGAAAAATAGACCCACGGTCTAAAAATTGTTTTTTTCAGCCGAAAAACCTGTTTTAAAGAACCAGAATGAGGTTTTCGGTTAAACTTATAACTTTAATTTGCGCTATGACCGACAGAGCTGAATAGCTTGATCGGCAGAGCGTTCTCTTCGTAACCAGGAGAATGCGTGTTCGGACCCACGTCCGGACAATCTGCAACAAAAAATTCGAGAATTATCGCGCATTACATGAACACTTAATTAAGTGAATAACAACTATGAAGGAATAGAATAAATGAGAAGGAAACGCTAATTGCTGATATGAAAAGTTGAAGTGACTTTGCGCTAAATTACTTCGGAATTGTACATTTTTTTTTCTTTTTAAGCTTTGGCTTTGGTAAGAAAATTAAAGCATAATGTAAGCGAAAATATAAGTAACAGGTTTAAGATTTCAAGACTACAATAGAATTGTTTTTTGTTCAGAAAAAAATAATAAATCGTATATTGAAATATATATTCTTCTAATGAGTTTTTGACACTTTGTACAAATAAAAAAATTACTACCTCAATTTGAAGGGTAAAATATATATTTTTTCTTCTTTTTGCAAAAAAATAAATAGCTTATCACATTTTTACTACATTCGAAAAGCTACGCTTAAAAAAGAGAATAGTTCAATTTATTTTGTATTTTAACCGTGCTGTTAAATGATGAACACGTGCTGCCATCTAAGTCATAACGGTTCAAGCAGCCTGCGGTAACAAATTGTAAAAATTTTCAAGAAAAATATTTTTTTTCCTTCAATATCTTATCTTATATGTTATTCCCTTCTCATTTTAAAACTTATCAGGCTGGCTAATGAAGAAAAATAGACTTACGGTCGAAAAATCAAGTTTTCGAAAACGCCTTTTGCTGTTTCAAAACCTTGATGCTGCCTGTAGTTCTTATGCATTTTTTAAAAGCAAAGTTCTAATGCAGTTTTCCATTTTTTACGTCACTTTCGGCAAAAAAAAAAAGCTTGTGTGTGTGTTCATTTTTTAATAAAGCTTAAAAGCACTGGGCTTAGTTGTTCGGTTAAATTGATAAGTGTTTTTCGGAAGAGCGTTCGGCTATAAACTATCTGAACTTCGGGCAAGTTTGGGCTGTCGGAAAGAATATCAAATTTATATTAGTATTACACATTACATGTACTCATAACATACAAACGTAATAAAATAAATTCAGTGGGAATGCTACTTGCTGTTTCGACTCCTTTATGCAGGCTACAGTTATCATTCGGATAAGTTGACTGTTAATCGAAGAGTGTTCTTCCTTTTTTTTAAGCTTTGACTACATCCAGACCACGCAGCATAATGTAAGCATAAACAAGTATTAGATTTACCTAAATGAAATTCTTTTGGTGCAGAAAAACATTTTCATTGTATGCTGAAATGTAGATGTTTCTAATAGCAGTGTTCGAACTTTTGTACAAATGAAAAAATACTACGCCAAATTAAAACTACGAGTTTCACCCAGTAAACCTTTAATTTTTTATTCGCGCGAATACGATATAAAGCATTAAAATTATTATCAACTTCATTAGCAAGAAATCATTTTCTACTCCTCTGCTTTCTGCTGAAAAAAAGTACATTTTGTCTACGTTCGAAAAACTACAGTTAAAAAACGGACTCAGTTCAACTGGTTTTGGTTTTGAATTTTAAGTGTTCGATTAAAAAAGAAACATGTGCGGGCATTTAAGCCGTAACTAGTAAAGCAACCTTCTATGTTAAATAGTTCAATATTAAAAAATAAAAACACTTATTTTCAATCTAATTTATTACTTCTCTAGAATGTTCGTTTCAATCGCTACGTGAGATCTTCGTCATTCTTTAATCAAATTCCATGCTTTTCGAATAATTTTAAATCGTATCATGCTGGTTAATGACAAAACATAGAAGCATGATCTTATTATTATTATTTTTTTTGGCAAAAAGCTTTTTGGCTGTTTTTTACTACGCATTCCTTCAATGAATAGCTTTCGAAAAGGAAGGGGCAATTGCTAGGTTTGTTGGGGTGTCGGGCTGTTAATCAGAATGGCGCCAATTCGAATCCGTGCCAATAAACATCTCTTTAATGTTTCTTTTTTTCCTGTCAGATGCTCACATGGGCAGGAATGTATTTGCCGCAACCTGTTTTTTTACATGCACAATTATTTCTTTTTCGCGAGTCACTACTCAGCCACACTTTTAATGATATTTATGTTTGAATTGAAAATATGTACTACCAAAAGGTGAGCGATGATCAAATTATCACAACGTTGTATTTAACGAGGTTTTGTTACTGATGTCTTTAAATTACATGCCTTCTCTTATGCACTTACTTTTTTTTCGGTTCTTCTTCATAATGTTCTTCCTTTGAAATTCTTAAAGAGCGAAATACCTTATGAAACGATTCGAAGCAAAGTGCGGAGTTCCGCACGGGTCGACTAGTGTATTCTTATTGCGGCATTGTCCAAAGAAAATTTGGATTTCACCGTGCCGCAGATTTATTTAGCCATGACCCATGAAAGCCTCTTTTCCCTTAAAAGTAGAGCCCCTTAAATAGGTGGTGAGGCTTTCGTTCCTTCAAGGGCATATCACAAATACAACCACCGGCCCCTAAAATCTCAATTTGCTTTTACAAAACACAATTCATGCAAAAAATTAGTTTTCTTATTGATATTGAATATTTTTTTCGAAAAATCTAAAAAAACACGAAAAATTTCTACTTTTACACCCTCCGTAACTCTGGAACCGTTCACTTAACAAAATAATTCTTAGGACCATTTTGTTCGTAATTTAATATAGATTATTTTGTACATTGCACTTTTTGCGATAAACACCATAGTTTTCTAAATATTTTCGAAAAACTGATAAAAACTACTAATTTACCAACTTCTCCCCCCCCCCCCTCTCTCCAAAACCCGACGCTGTAAACAGTGTAACTTTTTACCAAACAATGTGTGGACAGAATGCAACAATTTGGAGTTAACGGGAAACTTTTACTTTGGATGTTGGGGTTACGCCTTTTTTTGGTCTATTTGCACCGTACTATACTTTCTTCTATATATTAGATATAGAAGAAAGTAAAAAGGGGGTAGCGCAATCGCCCGTTCTTTTTTTCCATTGTGAGTGCCCTATCTCAAGAAGTAATGCTGCGTTCTGGTTGAAATTTGGAATATATGTGAATCCATACGTAAACAGGCATTGGTTCAATTTTGACGCCAATCGCTCCAAGAGGTGTTGATTTTTTTTTTTTTTTTTTTTTTAATAAAAATAGCTTTATTAATGCAACAATAAGAAAGATAAATCGTAATAGATTGTCGTCTGCGTATTTCTCGTGATTTTAATTGAATGGAAATGATCGGAAATATTATCTCAATGATTTAAAATTTTTAATTGTTGCCATCTTATGTTTGTTAACAAATAAAATATTTGTAATTAATTCAAGCAAGGCTTTTAAAATAACTTTCAATTTTCGCTCTTTGCTTTGCTTTTAAAATAATTCAGACATTGGGATGGTAGTCAAGTTTTTGCATGTGTAATTTTGTTTTTGTTGGGAATATTGCTTCCTCGTCAAGCATGGGGAGGGATCAGAAAAAAAAAAGAAAAATATAGAAGAAAGTTTCGTTATGGCCACAACATACTAGTTTTATAGCATCTTATATTTTGTAGGAATTAATCAACTAATTTTGAGCTTTAAGCTTGATATCTGTGCCTGGAAAACATCCCCTTTCTTACGTCTTTGACAAAATGAAATAAAAACTTTTTTTCAATCCTACCAAAAAAATTTGAAATACTTGCAAATATTTAATTATTGACGTTTATTATGTTCATATTTCATCACACAATCACTAAGAAAGCAACAAAACAAAAGCAGAATGCAACAAAACATCTCAGAATCCTGAAACCCTGCAAAATATCTACGAGAACATAGCGCGGAATTCAGCTGTGTTACGACAGGGATGGTGTTCTACCGATATTTACAACTCTTAAGACCTCAAGGTAACTAATATTTTGCTGAAAGGGGGCGGGGAACGCCCACTTTTGACCTTTTTCGTACAGTCGTTCTTTTCGAAGTGAAGCAGTGACGAAGGGGATAAAAGCAGGGGCGCCCCGTACTTAAAATTTTGTGAAGGGGGAAATTCTCAATTTAATGAATAAAACTCTTAAGTTAATCGAATGATAACAAATGGGCATGCACAGTATTGTCCGTTTTTTACGAGAAGGCACTTGACTCCTCCTTTGTCACGTGATATCCGATTATTCTATTTCTCTGTTTTCGGCAGAAGGCATACAGCATTTTGTCGTAAAAGTTGCAGTTTTAAAAATGTAAGAATAACGAAAGTAGCCACAGACAATTGAAGCAAGTGACATAAAGGACACTGACTTTTTTTGCACATTAAAATGTACTACAAAGTTAAGGTTGTCTCATTCACAAGCACGGGGATATGTTACCGATCACCCCCGCGTAAAGTTGAGCTCTGCGTTCGAGGAGGCGGGGCGAAGTGCCTTCTCGTAGAAAACGGACAATACCTACATCCGAATATATATATACCTTTATATTCGAATGCTACCTTTTTCAAACAAGAATTTTTTGGTGCGGTCATAATGACCTCCTCGCGGGGCGATAGCTGATGAAATTCAAAACTGAAACGTTTAAAAATTCTAATCTTTACTAATAATAAAGCTGAAAATCTCTCTGTCTGGATGTCTGGATGTCTGTAGGATGTCTGGATCTCTGTGACGCGCATAGCGCCTAGACCGTTCGGCCGATTTTCATGAAATTTAGCACAAAGTTAGTTTGTAGCATGGGGGGTGTATACCTCGAAGCGATTTTTCGAAAATTCGATTTTGTTCTTTTTCTATTTCAATTTGAAGAACATTTTCCGGAGCAAAGTTATCATAAGATGGACGAGTAAATTGCGAAATTATCATGACGCGGAATGGGAGAACGAATGAACATAGCCAATTGGCGAGAAATTTGTCATCCATTATTTGTAAATATACAGGCAAACCGAATGACCTTTTAATTTTCAACTACGGCCAAAGCCGTGCGGGTACCACTAGTTCCTGAATAAGCTTTGAATTCGGAACCATCTTGACTGAGTACACTTTATTGTAAAAAACGCTTCAAGCAAACACATTTGTTCTTAATGAATATAATTTTTAATGGAGTAGTAGAGGAAAGGGTGTAAAAGTGGGCACAGGTGTAAATATGGGCACCCCCTCCCTAGTGTCTAAGGGGAGTATTGAAGACTGGCGGTAAGGACTGTATATGATGCCATTTACTAACATAAGATAGTAGAATATAAGATAGGGAGCAGTTGGAAACATTCTTTAAAGTAGTGTGGATTCAACTTGAGTTAGTGTGCAAATTGGTGTTTTTTTAGGCTGCTAACTCCTTAGAGGTATGTGAAATCGTTTTCTTTTCATGATCTTATGTTTAGTTAAAAAGAGTTTCACAATAACACCCGGAAGGCGGAGCTCTTGAGCTGCTTTTTGAAGCTCACCTTTAGTCAGGCACGCTTTTACGTTTTATGCGAGAGTGACCATCTTTCTTAAGTGTAGTTGGTGTAAATATGTTCTCCCATTTAAAGAGACTTAACTATACTACATATTCTTTTTAACCCCTTCAGTCGGAATTATGAAATAATTGACCAAAAATGTTGATATTTGGTACACAGTGTGCTATGGTAAAGGGTATCTTATAGACAAAATTTTGAGCTTGTGGGAGAAAAATTAAAAGAGTTATGACACGTTCAATATTCCGGACTTATATTTTTGAATTAAATATTTCATATACAAAAACGATAAAATGCCGAAAAAACTTCATTATAAAAATAATATAAAAATAATATTTATAAAATGTTCTACAAACAATTATAAAAACATAATATAAGCGTTTGAAACGATTAATTAGATTAATTTTTTTAAAAAAATCGGGAAAAAAACCTCGCTTTTCAGGTGAAAATCCATGGTTGGAAAAATGAGCCACTCTCTATGTCTCAATCCTCATATGTCAGAGTTGTTAATCCCACAACGGAAAATTATTTCACAGATTATAATAAGCAGAATGTAAAGAGTCAACTACAAAAAAATCAACTAATTAAATCAATTATTAAATCATTAGCAACTGTTTAAAGTGTATGTCCGGTATACCGGACACCAGGTCTGAAGGGGATTAACAACAAAAGTTGTTTCTCAAGCGATGAAACGTGCATTTGGGATGGAAAGTTCCTTGAAGCCACTCCGGTAGATGTTTGGGTGAAATGTGTGCCTCACATTCGGTACAATCTAATTCTGCCAAATGTGGGCACACTAAGATTGTGTGAAGCTGAAAGCGCCAGTTATGTTTGCGATTTCTACTAATATTTAATAAATTCGAATTAAGAGTAACTTTAAATTAAAAATAAGAGGGGGTGCCCATATTTACACCTTTTCCTCCATTTCTTAAGAACAAATCTATATTACTCTTCTATATTGCTTCTTATTTTATTATACATCCGACACATCAGTTAATTTCGCCCATAAAACCTCTCCTTGGGTGTATAAAAAAGATAACTAACTTGTAGCGAACTGATATCACCGCCTTCGAGATGATGAAATATTATGAAGCGTGTGAGATGATTACGAAAAAGAAAATTCTCAACCAGTTCAACAAATTGCATCGGCGTGTTCATAATAACACTGATTGAAAAAAGGAAAAGCTGCAAGAAATATCTTAATTAAATATAAACGCAAGATTCGGCTACATTTTTATGTAGTACAATATTTTCTTCTCACATACTTCTTGCAATATTAAGCAAATTACATCAGTTTAAAAAAAAGAATTTCACAACATATCACAGGTTCAAATATAGAGGCGTCATTATTTTTAGATCAGAGATTTTGAATAAAAAATAAATTTGCGATTGCATCAATTTTTTCATTGAGTAAACACTCTTTTTTATTATATTTTATCTTTTTTGCACTTTTTTCTTTTTTTTAATATTTCTTCGTTGTAATCTAATATTTCAGCTTAGCTTTTTATTATTTTATCTTTGCCTGGATATGTTTTCTAAAAAAATGACTTCCCAAAACAGCTACAAAAGGGGATTCTAATAACAAAATTTATTTGGGGTTTTTTTTTCCGATAAAAATTTTTTTTCCAGAAAGTGCGATTAAATCTAGGACTATAATATTTGTCTAAGCGTCGAATTTTCCTGTATCATAAACGCGAGTTTGACTTTTTACATAAGAAGTTTTCTATGGGGAATTGATATAACCACAGAAGAAAAAAATCAATAATCGTATATATAAATTGGAAACAAACATTTTGACAACTAGTTTGGTTCAGAAATAAGTTCATTCACACAAATGAGAATTCTCCTTAATATTTGAGGGTTGTTCCTATGTTCTATATATATATATATATATATATATTTTTTTTTTTTTTCAGTCTTTTCATATCTACAAATGTTTAGACACGGGATTAGTTTTTCTTTTACATATCGGTAAAAGGTTTTTAGAAAATGACTAAATTTTATCTCAAGAAAGTTACTCTGCAAATGAAAATAAATAAAAACTCCAGAAAAAAAATCAAACAGCACTGTAAATAACTAGTAAAAAAAAAAACGAGAATCTCTGGATAAACTATGTTTTCAAACGATGCGAATCAAGTACTTTCTTGATAATAGTAGTTTTACAGAAAAATTGTTGTGTTCCCTCTCTTTGTAAATATGTGTTGTATACAGAATTAGAGGCAAATGCATCGCTGTTACGTTACGCGAGGTCTCGTTTAAAAGCAATGGATCAAACTACCAGTTTCGCAGATTTTTTTTCCCCTTATTGTAAATCATTGCTGTAAAAATACTCGTCCAAAAACTCTGAATAAAACTTGTTGAACAACTGTTTTACAGAAAAGTATTTTTGTACAATCCTTCACAGATCACATAAATACCTTTAGCTACCATTTTGAAAGTAATCTCAGCTTACATGAGTCGTTTATTGCCTCTATCTCTGTTTATGCTTTTCCAGAGCAGTGATCACCAGCTAAGGAGAAACTCCAGTCTTGGGTTGCCACAAAACGAGCTGCTGGTTGCTCATGATTTCGACTGTGCTCAGGCCATAGGGCGAATTACTGTAACTACTGTACAGAACCCTGCGTGTTCATATTCAGTTTGCATAATCTAAGGCATTTCCCTTCTGTCCTATTACAGATTCCTAAAGCGTTTCTTTTGGACAAGTAACACAGTCCAGTTTGCAGTCTTACATAGCAATTCTCTGTGTTTTCACAAAAAACCACTAATTTTTTTTTTTTTTTTTTTTGTTTTTAATTTACTGTAAACTCCTTTTTTTTTTTTTTTTTTTTTTTTTTTTTTTTGAAGTCTCTTTAGATTTTATGTTTCTAATTATCTGTAATTGAACTTGAACCTCCTGATAAATCCTCATGCATTTTTGTGGAATTTTTGTTTTAATGGTGTACTATGTTCATGAAGTGAATATCATTAGAACTGATTATTTGGTCAAAAACTAATAAACTCACAACATTATTTACTTGAAAAAAGATTTGAGTAATATATTTTCCTGTTTTTGATGTTACCCGAGGCCTTTCTTCTCGCCGACACCGAAATGATGTTTTTAATTGAACAGCATCATCAAATTAAGAATTAAAACTTCGCTCGTTAAAAAAAAATTATTACGCGGTTTCGCGATGACTTTCATCTAATTAAAATGTCATAGTCATTGACATCTCTAGGACTAATTTTTCCACCATCGATCCGTTTACGGTTACAAAGTGCTTTTTAATCTTGCTTTAGTTAGTTAAGCAACTTAGAGCAAAAAATTTTGAAATTGTCCTTGAAAATTTTATAAAATAAAAGAAGTTCAATCAAAAATCTTCGCCATTCATATGTTCTCAAAATATTGAAATGTCAAGCGGTTTTCTTATCTCAGTTACATTTATTTTCTGAATTAAGTTTATTTTTTCTTTTATTTTAATATAAATGAAACAGTTTAAAGTACAGGGTGTTAAAAAAGCTTTGCGCTAAAAAAGGAAATTCATTTAAAATAAACTGCTTGAGGTTAAAGAATTATTTTTTTACATCTTGATGCTTTCTCAAAACGTTCTTTTCACAACGTTAATAATACACTTCGACATGTGCACTTTTTGTAGCTCTGAGAAGATTAAAAAAATGACTCCCAAACTTTTTGGGCTCATTACCACCCTTAAGATGTTGGCGACATTTATTGCCCCCCCCTCCCCCCATTCTTCCTTGGAAAAAAAAACATAAGTTGCCACTAACGAACACCGAAATAATTGAAAATATACGCAATTTTAACTTAAAGTAAAATTCATATAATAAATCAATTAACTAAAAACACTGAAAATAATTTTAAAGAAAGAAGAATTGAAAAGTTGAAAATTTTTTTTCCTACCATGTTGAACGATGAAAGCATTCCTTAAGGTTTAACCATAGTGTGAGGAGGAAGTTCTTGAACTTTTTTTTTCTGAGCATTTACGATTGCTTATTGTTTTCCCCTCACCAGACATTGATGTCCTTTTGATTTTCTTTTTCAATGTTTATAATGCAAACTTCTCTGGTCCACGGGCCTCTGTGAATGTGTCCCTAATGCTGGGAGGTGGCCTCCATGTCGCATGGAATCGACTTGATTTATAGCTGTTTTTTTTAAATTAATGTCAGTTGGGGTAAGTGCGCTCTTGGGGCAAGTGCGGCTTAGGTTAATAATCAGAAACCAGGAATATCTGCAAGGCTGCTGTCATCTGGGTAGCTTGGTAAACGTTATTACTTTGCACTGCGTGCGTTAGATCGCGCTACTTGAATGGTAACTCTACTCCCTCCCTGGTTTCCTAACTTTTCTCATTCCCACTACAGTGCCATGTTGTTATGGTTCGAGAAATCATCGTTTCTTGTTGTTCTCACTTTTTCGTGCTTCCAAAACGTAAGTACAACTATTTCATGTCTGCTTTTCGTATTTTTGAAGCTGAGATTTATTATTTTTTACTTTCAAATCAATTAATTTTAGGGCTGCACTTGCCCCAGAAAATTATACGACTGGGAAAGTGCGGCCCGAAAAAAAGGGGCAAGTGCAGCCTCGCATTTTTTGGGGGCTGAGCTTTCCCATTAATCTGGCAATGTTCTTTTATGACAGATATAATTTGTTCGCAACAATTTAATGAAACAATGTAATTAATTTGTAATTCTTCCGAAATTATTCGAGAAGGAAGAAAGTGACGATAATGAAAATATGAGTTTAAGGGAAGATTTACATGATGAAATGACAGTCGAAGAAATGATTGCCACAGAGCAAAAACAGAAAGAAGATATCATTCAGTGGGGAAGGCATCCAACGGAGAGAAAGGTAGGCGACTGGATTCTTGTGAGATTTTCTACAAAAAAGATGACTAAACATTTTGTTGGACAAATTACTAATATAAATGATGATAATTTCTCTGAAATTAAATTTTTAAAGTTAAAAGCGGCTGTAAATTATAGCACTGTGTTAAGTTATCCTTCAAGAGACGACGTTAGCGAGATCCAAGACGACGACATTGCATCAATCCTTCCAAATCCGTCTTCAGATCGTAGAGGAAATTTGATATTCCAAGTAACGTTTTCAGAATATAATATAAATTAAATTGTTAATTACTATACTTATTTATTGTTAATTACTATACTAAGTGTACCTATACAAAAAAATATGTTCGCCAAAGACATGTTACCTTTTGTCAGTTGTATAGTTACCTTTTGTATTATTAAGTTAATATTTTATAAGTTCGTTGATATTCAAGTTTTAAAGATTATTCCTTGGTATGCAAGATTTGTTTTTGTTTTTTTAAGCTTATTAGCATAATTAAAGTTATCTTTCATGTTCCTTATTTAATTTGAAACAAAAACTTCATAATTTTGTTTAATAATCCATTGTTCCTTGAATGTTCTTCATTTTACATTGACAGGTTTCGTTAGGAAAAATGTAATAACTTCCCAATGAATAGGTGAAAATTAAAATAAAAAAAATCGTTTTTAATCAGGAAAAAATACTCTATTGATTGCACTTGCCCCTTATTTCCTCAAACGGTTTTTAAAAAAATTCAGATAGGTGATGCTCTTGCCCCACTTTTATTGAGAAAGTGCGGCCCTAGAGCACAATAGTTTAAAATGTTTTTTTCAACTTTTTTACCTGCAATGATTTTAACAGGCTCATGTCTCGGGAAACACACTAAAACAGGTACACACTAAAACAGGTAACATACGAAATAAAAATTAAAAAATTTGTATCAAGTCTTGTAATGTCTAGGCCTTAATAAAGTCGAGCTGTACGATTTAAGGGCTGCACTTCCCCCAACTCACCTTATTATTATTTTTTTTTTTTTTATTTATTTTTTTTTTATTTTTTTTTATTTTTTTTTTTTTTTTTTTTTTTTTGATTATTTATTTATTTATTTATTTTTTTTTTTTTTTCTTATTCTATCAATTTCAGTGACAAAAAGTACTATTTTTGACTGAAGGAAACAACCCCATTCTTTTCCAATACTAACATCATCTTCAACGGTTTCCTCTTGTTCAGAATAGGGTTATTATGTTCACTTTTTATTAACCCTTTGGTTTAAAATTTACAACGAATTTTTTTAGGGGTTTCTTTTTTTTTTTTTTTTTTTTCAAAATTTTAGCTACGCAAATTTCGCAAATATGTTCCAACCGATTATGCCTTACCTCTTTGCAAATGTGCAAGGTATTATAAGTATTATCTCGCTTGGTCTAAAGTTGAATAGCGAGACAGAACAGCACGCTAATACCGATGACAACAAACTAATGTTTGCTATACTAACAAGAAAAGGTTTTTCTCAAAATTCAGTACAGTTGTGACGAATATTTAAAAAATGTATCATAAAAAAAATGCTGCAACAAATAAATTATTCTTAGCACAAATGCATTCGTAATTACACTCAAAATTAGTTTTCACTAGAGGGCAAGTTAAGAAAGTGTAGAAAATAAAAACGTGGTTCACATAAACTCACGAAAGTGCGGTTCAGCATACAATCTGGTGTTCGTAATTTCATTTTGTAATCTTTCCACTACTTTTATTCATTGATATTCTATAAATTCTTGCTTTTGAAGCTAAATTTTTATTTCACTAGATTGATTTTGGAACTCTCTCTTCGAAAAAGAAATTTATGTTCGAAATCACATTAGACATCTAATTAGTTAAATCGAAAACTCTTTAATTAAAATCTTTTTATTATTTTTAGCTAATACCGAAAATACCGGTATTCTAACCCATCAAATACCAGTATTACGAAATCGAAAAATAGCTCCAAATACCAGTATTTGGTATATCGGTATTGCAATCACTAGTTTCGATGTTAGCGTTCTTACATTCTTTAGCTAATATTGTGCGAATGAGAAAAGCAAAACTTGATGAGATAAGAATGAAAATAAAAAAGAATTTTGTATAAATCTCAAACACTTTTTTTTTTTTGAATAAATTTTCTTTTGCAGTGCAAGACTTTATAAACACAACGCATATTTTTACTGCAACATTTAATAATTAAACTAGCTTCGTGCCCCGCGTTGCACGGGCTACCTAAAAATTAAAGAGATGTCCAGTTGATTTTTTTGTATTACTCTGACATCAGTTTCTAAAACGTTAAGGAATAAATAAATACGTATAATGCAAGGTTTGCAAAACACCAGTAGAGCATATTTTTGGCAAAAATCTCATTAACGTTAATCATAGTTATCAATGATACAAGTTATGAGTATTTTCAATTAGCATAAAAGATGAAAATATATGCATTATCAACTATAAACTGTGCTCACGTTAAACTGAATTACATCTGATAGACTATAACTGAAATATTTATGTACAATTACAATAAGCTTTTTGCATGGAAGGACACATACTGTTTGATTGAATACGTGAAACTAAAGCACCAAGACATAATAAATACCAATAAGAATTAATTTAATACCAAGTCATCAGATTCCAATTAAGCTTTAGTTAAAATCCTCAAAAAACAATATTTTTTGTTCAACTCTGTTTCACTTAAAGAAATACAAACAATCTTAATTTAACGTGTTCTTTTAACGATACAAAATGTATTTCAAAAGTAAAAACAGGAAGGAAAAAGAGAGGTTTTACAATTCGAAAACTCACCCATGAGACGAGAAAAAATCCAACAAAATAAACATAATTAATCGCACATCCTAAATTTACCAAAATATGAGACCGGTCAATGATAAACTTACACTACAATCGATAAACATAACTAAAAAAACGACTTTGACATGCTGAAAAGTGTTAAGAACGTTGGCTGTAAAAAAATTAAAAAAGGACAGACGATAAAATAAAGGCTGTACCCGAATAGGAACAACCAATTTTAAACTAATTTAAAATGAAATTCTAGATGAAAACGTTGTTTTAAGATTTGGACAGCAGCTGAAAAAATCTCTTTTAAAACGATTGTTAGAATTTTATTTGCTCACCCACATTCAAAATAGCAGCAGGAAAGAAATAAATATTCCTGAATAACGTACTGTTAATTAACGTTTTAACTAATATCTCCGCTAATTAAAGTCGTACAATTACGAGATTGGTCCTATTGTTTTCTTTGGAAAATTTCAAATTGATCGATATCTCGTTCGACTTTCAATTCGCAGCGGTTCTCGAGACGCGAACAGATTTTAATAGTATAGATGTGTTGTTACACATGAGCTTGGATATCTCTGGACAAAGATTAAGATTAACGCGCTAGTTTTAACGATGATGATTGGTTGTTCTAGTTGTTTTTATTCTTCATTAATTATGACTCCATTGGGAAACCTGGAATCCTATTTTTTTTTTTTTTTTCAAATTTAAACCTTGAAGTGGTCACTACTGAAAGACTATCAAGCACTGGTCGCTACCGATGTGTTGACCTTAGTTGTTGGCTTCCGAAAGTGACTTCAAAAATTAACACAAAATTTTATAAAATTCAAAAAAATATATTTAAAAAAACTGTGGTTTAAAATTTATTTTGGATGACTAATGCATTTTGTATAAAACTAAACGAATGAAGCAATCGAGTCAGCAATTAGTGATGCAAAATTATAATGAATTGTCTTTTAGGTATCACATAGCTATGAGAATTTTAAACTGATTTCTATCTTTACTTATTTATTTTAACGGCAAAACTTTCACCTATGAAATTGCATTGCAATATTTATCAAATTTTCTCTTGGCTGAATATTGTTCTTTGCTATTTTTTTTCATTATCATTCTGAAAAATTTCAATATTTTCTTCCCAGACACATTTTCACAAAATAAAATCAGCGTATGTACGTTTTATCTATGAAACATTCCATCGCAAACATTTATTCCCACTGCGAAAGAATGTATATTGCACTAATAAAAATATGACATGAGATATTATTTTCAAAACTTCACGAAAAGTAACTGTCTGGAAATTTGGTTTGAATTTTCATCTGTGATCATGTGATGTTCAATAATTTCTTCTTTCAAATAAATGTCAACTGGAATGTATCTTATCAGAAATGTTTCAACATTTTCACAGAAAAAAGGTATCAAAACAAAGTTTAGTAAAACATTTTGACAAGTATTGCATAAAGTTGAAATAAATCCAATATTAAAAATGAAGCATTAGGTTAGAAGTAAGAATATGAAATCGAATAAAAGGGAAGATAGAGACTGACTAACGTATTTACGTTTTGTCAGATAATGTTGGTGGAAACAAGATTCTCATTGCTGTATCAATCAAATACTTTTTAGAAAAAGTTTTCAGGAACTCTTTTCATAAACATTCAAGCTTTTTAGTTCAAAAATATCATTCGTAAGAACTGTTTTTGATTGATAATATTAGTGCTTTTTTTTCCCCCGTACTTCAGTTAAAAATCCAAACTTTCTATTTGAAGTCTGCATACAGTGTAAAAAAGTTTTTAACGCTACAAAATATTTCCGGGCAACGTTACAAATTAGTTTCGAGGTTTCACGGGTTTTCACCAGTTTCTAGTAAAATTTAAGCATCTCTGCAGAAAAGTATCATGAATTGCTATAGATTACATGAATTCAGACTTCTGTGAGCAATATTTCCAGCAATCAATTCAAAAATATGCTGGGTGTTGTTATGAAGCATTCCGTCTTCAGTTCTATTAAGGCCGGTTCAGATTGATTGGACCTTAAATGCAGTCTCTGGATATTGTAGCTTTGCAAGAATTGCAGTCGAATAAGATGTTAGATATTTGCTTGTAATTCTGAATTAGCTTTGGCCACACTTGCTAAAATGTTTTAAGAGCTTTCCTGGTAAAGCAGAATGGCCAAGATATCGCTATAAACGAATGGCGTTTTCTTGGATGGTTCCTGATTTATTTCAAAACCGTGAGTGACTTTTATTGAAAAGGTTTCTGAATTTTTGAGGAAGATTCCAGATTAAGACATTTTGTGGTAAACTCTCTTGTTGTTTGCCAGATATGTTACAGGCAGAATTTTAAGCACATTGGCATCCATTATCTTCCAGGAGCGACTCTTGGAAAAAATCCCAAAATACCTTGGGGCCTCATCAGGGGTTACTCCCCAAGGGTAGGGAAAAAACCATGAGATGTTTCGTGAGTGCTGCTGGCGAAATTGCCAAAAAAAGGATCACTAGTACCACGACATCAACAAATCAAGCAAAGGGGTTACCGAAAGTCTAAAATATAAGCATGACAGAAAGTAATTAATTTGGACGTTTACAAACCAAAAATACAAGCATTACAGAAATTATTTAGAACACTTTCATAACTTAATTTTAACTACAAGAGAAAAAAATCACCAGCAGCACTCACGAAAGATCTCATGGTTTTTTCCCTACCCTTGGGGAGTAACCCCCTGATGAGACCCCAGGGTGTTTTGGGATTTTTTCAAATTTTCGTTTTTTCTTGTTCAATTTTATATTGCTAATAAATGTATCGTCTACCAGTATCAAAGAGCTGCCTTTGACGCCTATTGAACTGAGTTGTGATGTTCAATTTGACTGAATTGTCCAGGTTACAAATATAATTTATGATGATAATGTTTCTTTTATATGTATATATATATATATATATATATATATATATATACATATATTGCTGCAAAAATATCCATTTTTTATTTCATTTTGCTTCTAATTTAATAAAAAGTGTGAACAATTTTATTTTTGCATTTTTATCTTATCACTATGTTTATAATGTATTTAACCTTTCGTGTTTTTATTCTTTATCACTTATTTTATTTTATTTTATTTATTTATTTATTTTTTTACTTCTACGGAAAAGAAGGTTAATAAAAAAGGTTGTTCACTCACAGATCTGAGAATATTGAGTTCGGCTGAAGATTCCACAAACGATAATCAAATTTCCAAGGAAAAATTCACAATTTTGGCTCAAGATTGCAAGATTTTTTTGTAGAATGGTTTTAAAACTGAATTTCTATTCTGAAATTCTTACAGTAGAAATCAATAACCAAAGCAAAGTGTATTACTGGAATTATCAAAACGAAAACTTCTAATGTGTCAAATAAGCGTCCACACTTGTACTTCCGGTATTTCTCCTTCATACTTAACATAAATGTATAGCAATTACGGAAAAGTTACGCAAGGGTCAAGAAAAATCTTTTTTTCTTTTACTGAAACTGCTTTATATTGATTTAAAGAACCAATATTTCAGTAAAGCATGTAACCAAATTGAGAAAAAATATCTTTTTCATAAGTTGCAATGGAACCTTTTCAGAAGAAACTAATTATATCAGTTTTTTTCTTTTGTCTGGAGATGAAAAGGAAGATTTTTTCAAAATCAAAGACAAGAATCTGCAAGCTAAACGAATAATTGGAAAAATGGCTTTGTTAGGAAAAAAATGTAAAAAATTCAAATCATGAAATTTTCCCAAGTTTTCTTCTCTAAAAACTTTTGCTGAGCACAGCGCGTAAATGAAAATTTCAATTCAGCAGCTTGAAAAACGCACTTTTTCGATCGAAACATGCAAATGTTACCTTTGAAAAATGTTTTTTTTTTCCTCTTGACTTTGTAGAAAATTGATATTGAAAAATATATTTCCAGACTTCGCATTTTATTTTAGATTAGTGATCCTAAAAGGGAAAGTGAAATTATTGTTTAACCTTAGTCAAGTGTCGTTAATCAAACCCTCAAATCAAATTTATAATACATCTTCCTTAATACATAAATCAACTGCAAAAAATTTCCCATGATCTCAACAAAACTTCGCATTAAGATTACTTTATCTGTGAGAAAACAATAAGTATTCACTCAAGTTTAAATCTAAATTTTCATTTAAATCAACCATGTGAACTGCTTTTGGCGAGTTTAACCATGACTGACTTAAAACTTAAATCTCGGATTCTATTGATGGCACGTACGTGTCCTAAATGTTTCTATCACTGGGATATAGTTGTATTCTAGTCTGTATTTTAAAAGGTCTCGATAAGTATTTTAATAACTTGTTTTTGAACTCCTTATGTTCATCTACACATTGTCATTGCGATCTCAGAGATCCCCCTCCGTACCTGTTTCAATGAAAACTTAACGGGGAGATGGATTTCATCTTCTAAGTAAGCAAGGTATTTTTTTCTGTTTAGTTTGGTTCTTTTCCATTCACAGTCAAAAGACCTCGCGCTATGAGGTCAGTTCTAGTCGGGAGTGGATACAGACTAGACTTTTTAGGATGATAAATGTGAGTTTTGGATGAGAAAAATTTCTGGAACTGTTTGTGTGTCAATAAAAAGCACAATATGAGCCAGGAAAAGTCGCCAAGTAGGACATAAACTTCAGTTGAATCGATTATTTCAGAAAGGGCATAAGTCCAACTAAAGCAACTTTTCAGGAATCAATTAAAAGTGATTATTTCGCGTTCAGAAATGAATTAAATTGTACGAAATTTTTTATGTTTAATCTAGCCGCGTAGAATCATTGCCTCATCTTAAATTATGTTTCATTCCGTCACTGAAATTAATTACTTTTTTTTTTAATTTGGACTTATGCCCTTTCTTCAATAAATATCCTGAAAGGCTACTTTAGTGTAATGAAACTGTAAATCAAATCAAGTGAAACAGATTTGTTTCAAACAGATTTATGATAATAAAAATAACAAAGTGATAAAAATAATTCGTAAAGTCCATATATTTATAAAATCTTTATCTTAAGAAAATACATCGTGTATTTTCCTCTTTCTCTCGTCTCATTTTAGTGAAATAATCAAGTCTGATGTAAAAAAAGTTTTAAAAAAAGAAACTTACAAACTGAGATAAAAAGCAAAAGTTTTACGTATGTATAAAACTATATTTACATTCATCAAATACATCCTCCATAAAAATCTTTTTTTCTGTCCTTCTCTTGTCTAGTTTTGTGTACCAAGTTCGATTTCTATTCTAGTATGATTATGTTCAAAATTGCACTGAATAATGAGCCTGATATTTGTTCCAACAATATGAAAAATTTCCCTTTATACTTATTATTGGCAAAGGTATTATAAGAGATTGGATTTCACATAGTTATAATCTGTCATATCTGTTTAACATTCGCTTTACTACCCCAAATTCCGGTAGTAAAGGAGAACAAATGTCCTCTCAGAGGAAAATCATGTGCAATTTTGTTAAATTTCTTCAGTGTTATTTCTACAAAAAATCTCCTACAATGTTGGGAGTTACGACAGTTTGAATATCAGTAAAATGTGATTTTCCCTATTTCGGCCTAATGTAACTAAAAGCACATTCAACTTGCCTCAGTTAATTATGCATTTTTTCAAAGTGCATATACTTACCTTTCAAGTGACAGTACATTTTGCCGTAGCAACTGAAAGGTTTAATCTGTTTTTGGACCTCAAAAATGCTTTTAAAAAAACGTCAAAAATGCCACTTTTTTGTGATCTTCATTGACCTTGCGGCAACCACTTGCCACCAATTCAGCATTCATTTTGTAAAGTTTGAACCTTCTATCCTTCATATATAAAAATAATTTGGAGGCAAATTGTTCTTGGCCACAATTGTGGCTCATAGCTAGTTCCATGTCTTAAAAATCCGCTCAATTTTGGCTGCCACGCTTTGACCTTTAGCGGCCCATAAAAACTGAACAACTTAACTTCAGAACAAAAAATTCTAGATTTGTGCTTTTACAAGATAAGTAATAACTAATAATTTTTTGGAGAAAATTTGAGATGGCATGAATCACAAGCGAGACACTCTCTCAGATTCTTGCCCTTAAGTATTTTAACACAATGTGTAATAATATATTCGCATGATATCCCACATCCGTTCATTTTGTATGGAACCATTTAATTATGATCACATCGCTTACAATAATAATTGATGGATAATATTGTCGATGCCTTAGGGGGGGGGGTCATGACGCCCATGACCCTCTTCCTGTATCCGCCCCTGGTCCTAGTATGATAACAAAAACAAATAGGTACTTCATGAACTACTCCGGAAAAAAAAACTAATTGTGCCCCTGGGGGCAAGGTTGCTGCTGCTTGAGGCAATTTTCTTGCTTCAAATTTAGGTTCAATATAGCACTGAGAAATAAAACCAGTTTAACTTTTTAATCCGCAATTTTGTGCTACAAAACGTTGGATATTTCCTTTTAATATGAAAAACATTTTTTAGAAAAAAAAAATAAGAGTTAGGAAAATTCAAAAAATTAAGATAAAAAACCAAATATGTTCAGATCTACAGAAGGGGCAGTTTTCCCCCGCTGCCCCCTATGGACGCGTCCCAGTGCATTCATACCAACAACCAACGGGATTTAACATTTCCGACGTAGCTTATAATATGATGAATTACATTAATGCAAACATGAAATCTACCCTAAACCCTCGCATTAATACTGGTAATTCTCTCAATTCACAGTTCACCTTTTCTATCGTCAATCAAAGCCCATGAGATCACTGCTGATACCCAGTAGGATAGTGATCCGAGTTCGTCGAAGGCAATCATTCAAGCAGTGCTTCGCACTAGCCTTCGGAGACGTCCCTTTCACCTTTCACCATGGCGTTTTCTATGGTCATACAAGGGTTGGGAGAAGAAACGAAATGCATATCGCTCTTATTTGTGAATACTATCAACATTGAAGACACGTAAAATAAGCCAGTTTATTAGTCTCAACGAGTAATGTCAAGAGTATTGCTCATTACTCCTGATATGTAATTGACATAAAATATTAAGTTATAAACTGGAAAACCTGAATAGTAGCCACCAGTGTTGGGCATCAACTAAAAAAATCAACTAAATTTGTAATTGATTGATTAGTTGACTAAAGTAATCTGACTCCCATTTAGTTCAGACTAATATTTTAAAAATTTAATTCAATTGCAGACGAAGATTAACGTTAGTTTAAACTAACTCGTTAGTTGATTAAAAAAACTAATTTAGTTCAGATTGATTTAGTTCAGATTAAATTAATCAAATTGAATTTAGTCAGATTAAAAGTAATCAGATTAAAAGTAATCAAATTGATTTGATTAAATTTTTAATTCAGATTAAATTCGTAAAATATAAATGTCACATGAACAGAGGCACATATGTATTTCTACGTGTATGTACATATTTATGCAAGCATACACGAATTAATACGTGTATATACGACTATGTGCGTAAATATAGGTATATAAACGTGTTATCCCGCGCATGTTCGTGTACGGAGGTATATTTGAATTTTTAAGTGAATATACATATTTATGTGTGCATATACGAGTAAATACGTGTATATACAAGTATGTACGTGTATACAAGAGAATTTGCATATGGATACGTGTAACCCCGAGTATACTCGTGTACAGAGGTATATTTGCTTTTAATTGTGTATACACATACTTATGCGTGCACACAAGCGAAAATACGTTTATATACGTGTATACATGAGAATATGCGTATAGATATGTGTTACCCCGAGTATACTCGTGTAAAGAGCTACATTTGTATTTGTACGTGTATATAGATATTTATGCGTACATAAACGAGAAGGTACGTGTATATACAAGTATGTTCATGTACACACGAGAATATATGTAAACATACGTGTTACCCCGAGTATATTCGTGCACAGAGGTAAATTTCTATTTAAACGTGTATACACACATTGATGCATGCATATACGAGAAAATACGTGTATATACGAGTAAGTACGTGTACACACGACAATAGGTATATAGATACTTGTTTAACCCGAGTATACTCGTGTACGATGGCACATTTGTATTTCTACGTGTATATGCATATTTATGCGTTTATAAACGAGTAAATACGTGTATATACGAGTATGTACGTGTACACATGAAAATATGCGTATAGATACGTGTTACCCCGAGTATACTCGTGTAAAGAGGTACTTTGTATTTCGACGTGTATATACATATTCAAGCATGCATATACGAGAAAGTACATGAACAAACAAGTATATTCATGTACACAGGAGAATAACTATATAGTTATGTGTTACCCCGAGTATACTCGTGTAAAGAGGTACTTTGTATTTCGACTTGTATATACATATTCAAGCATGCATATACGAGAAAGTACATGAACAAACAAGTATATTCGTGTACACAGGAGAATAACTGTATAGTTATGTGTTACCCCGAGTATACTCGTGTAAAGAGCTACATTTGTATTTGTATGTGTGTATAGATATTTATGCGTGCATAAACGAGAAGGTACGTGCATATACAAGTATGTTCATGTACACACGGGAATATATGTAAACATACGTGGTACTCCGAGTATACTCGTGCGCAGAGGTAAATTTCTATTTAAACGTGTATGTACATACTGATGCATGCATATACGAGAAAATACGTGTATATACGAGTAAGTACGTGTACACACGACAATAGTTATATAGATACTTGTTTAACCCGAGTATACTCGTGTACGATGGCACATTTGTATTTCTACGTGTATATGCATATTTATGCGTTTATGAACGAGTAAATACGTGTATATACGAGTATGTACGTGTACACATGAAAATATGCGTATAGATACGTGTTACCCCGAGTATACTCGTGTAAAGAGGTACTTTGTATTTCGACGTGTATATACATATTCAAGCATGCATATACGAGAAAGTACATGAACAAACAAGTATATTCGTGTACACAGGAGAATAACTGTATAGATATGTGTTACCCCGAGTATACTCGTGTAAAGAGCTACATTTGTATTTGTATGTGTGTATAGATATTTATGCGTGTATAAACGAGAAGGTACGTGCATATACAAGTATGTTCATGTACTCACGGGAATATATGTAAACATACGTGGTACTCCGAGTATACTCGTGCGCAGAGGTAAATTTCTATTTAAAACGTGTATGTACATACTGATGCATGCATATACGAGAAAATACGTGTATATACGAGTAAGTACGTGTACACACGACAATAGGTATATGGATACTTGTTTAACCCGAGTATACTCGTGTACGATGGCACATTTGTATTTCTACGTGTATATGCATATTTATGCGTTTATAAACGAGTAAATACGTGTATATACGAGTATGTACGTGCACACACGATAATATGCGTATAGATACGTGTTACCCCGAGTATACGTGTACAGAAGTAAATTTGCTTTAATTGTGTATATACATACTTATGCGTGCACACAAGCAAAAATATGTGTATGCTCTTGTACACATGAGAAGATGTGTAAATATACGTGTTACCCCGAGTATACTCGTGTAAAGAGGTACATTTGTATTTCTACGTGTTCATGCATATTAAGGCTTGCATATACGAGAAAGTATTTGTATATACAAGTATGTTCGTGTACACACGAGAATATGCATATAGATGCGTGTTAACCCGAGTATACTCGTGCAGAGAGGAGAATTTGTATTTAAGATTGTACATACACTTTTATGCGAGCATATACGAGAAAAGACAAGTATGTACGAGTATGTTCGTGTACACAAGAGAATATGCGAATAGATACGTGTAACCCGAGTATACTCGTGTACAGAGGTACATTTGTATTTGTACGTTAATACGTTAAAATACATATTTATGCTCGCATACACTTTTATATACGAGTAAAAACGTGTATAAACGAGTAGTTTTGTGCATATCCGTATATATACGTGTTATCCCGAATATTCGTGTATACTGGAAATTTTGTATTTCTACGTGTAAATACCTATAAGTACGTGTAAAAACAAGCAAATACGTGTATATACGAGTAGATAAGTGTAAACCCAATTTTTTTTTTTTTTTTTGCATTTCTACCTGTTATCCCGAGTATATTCGTGGACGGAGGTATGTGTAATTTCTAAATGTATGTACAAATTTATTTGTGCATGCACGAGTAAATTCGTGATTACACGGGTATGTACGTGTACATAAAAAAAATATGCGTATGGATACGTGTTAATCCGAGTATACTCGTGCACAGAGGTAAATTTGTATTTAAACGTATATATAAGGTGAACCTACCTTATTTCGTGACATACCTTACTCTGTGATACGAAACATTTATTTTACCACGGAGTTAGGTAGGTTGTGTACACTTAATTTGACATGTTCCTCATAGATGGCAGGGTGTTGTCCAAACCCAGGCAAAGCTTTGGAGGTCTCCGGCAACTGGTTTATTGTGTAGCCATTTTGTCAGTTAGAAGAGAACAGTGTGCACGTGGTGTGACTCCTTGCAATAATTAATGTAAGTTTTTATATGTAATCTCTTAAGAAAATTAATATTTCTTACACTAATATTTAAATTAATACTATAATGAATGTGGTATTTATATTAGTTTCTTGTTTTTGTGTGTAATAATCGTAACGGAGGCTTACAAAAACACAGTTATTTCTTATGAAATTTTGCTACTTTCAGACAGATGGCGCCTATTTACAGCAAGCTAGCCGGTGGGAAAAAAGAGAAAGGTGGGAACAAACGGAAGAAATACTCAAAGGAAACACTTCAACTCGCAGTGAGGAAGGTAGTGGATGAAAATTGGTCAGTGTACAAGTCTGCAAAAAATTTTTTCATCCCATGGAGCACCTTGAAAGACTACATAACACGCTGTGAAGGTGACAGTGACAGTGTGGATGTGAGAAAAGTGGGGAGACCGTTTGCTGTAGGCCCAGCAACTGAAACTTCGTTAGTGAAATTTGTCATTAATATGCAGGAGCTTGGGTTTGGTTTGACGGTCAGTCGAATCAAGCACATAGCATACTCCCTTGCTGAGAAGGAGTGTGCTTCAAACAACTAACCGTTTCCATTCAGCGACAAGAAAAAATGTGTCAGTTGGAAGTGGTGGCGTGAGTTTCGTCGCAGATACAATTTAGGCCTAAGAACACCCGAAAATGTGTCCCAATATCGGGCAAACAATTCTAATAGGGTGTTACTCAATGATTTCTACGACAAACTCTCTGAGGTTTATGGAAAGTTTCCAGAAGGCATCAAACCTCAACAAATTTGGAACTGCGACGAAACGGGGCTGTGCTACGTTGTGAAGTTTGGACGAGTTGTTACAAGAATAGGCAAGAGGTTCGTCTATAATCGAGTAATTGCTGACAAGGCTGAAACTCACACCGTTTTACCTTGCATCAATGCCGCAGGTGAATTTGGACCTACACTACTGATCTTCAAAGGCGCTAGAATGATTGATGGTTTGAAAATTGAGGCGCTTCCAAATGTAACAGTTGCAGTGTCTCAGAGTGGCTGGATAAACTCAGAGTTATTTCTGATGTGGTTTCAAAAATTTGTCCAGGGGATTTCCTCAGCAAGGCCTGTGGTGCTATTAATGGATTCACATGCGAGTCACATAACTCCTGAAGTCATTGCAATGGCTTCAGAGAATGATATCATAATTGTAACATTTCCAAGCCACACAAGTCATTTGCTACAGCCTTTGGATGTAGCAGTATACCGGCCTTTGAAATATGCTTGGCAGAAACACCTGAGGCAGTTTCAAGAAGGTAATCCGCTGAGAAGACCAGGAAGATTCGATTTCCATGGGATGTTCAGTCTCGCTTTTCTGGAAGCATTCAGCAGAGAAAATATCATTTCTGCATTCTGCAAGGCTGGTGTTTTCCCACTAAACAAGATGAAAATTCCTGATGAAGCCCTGACAACAAACGTGGATAACAGGTGTATGGATGAAAATTCCCTGTCAGTAAGCAATGCACCTGCTACAAAGGAAGGCATCGATGATGTGTTAAAACTACCTGATTTTACAGCACGTGCTCCAAAACCTGCAAGGAAGAGGCGTGATCCATCAGCTGCAGTTCATCTTCCAGGGGAGAAATCATGTGGTAATACTTCCACCGCCAGTACCAGTTCCAGTACTAGTGACACTACCAAATCCTGTGTCAGTGCCAGTACCAGCAGTTTGGTTAAAGCCAAAAAGAACACCAATAAGAGCAAAGGTGAAGCTGAAGATGAATGGTTCTGCCCCAACTGTAATGAAAGTTACTACGAAGGACGTAACAAGAGCCCATGGATACAATGTTGTTTTTGTTTAAATTGGTATCATTAAAGTTGCCAGGCAGTTGACTCAAAAAATCCACCAACAGTGTTCATGTGTAGTGTATGTGCACGTAATGAAGAAAATGACAGTGACAGTGATTAAGTCATTACCACGAAGTTAGGTACACTGACTCACGGAATAAGGTAGACTATCACGAATTTAGGTACATGTGATACTTTTTTGGAAAATAATTAAATTACATTATATTATCATGTATTAATTCTGTTTGATGGTTTAATAATTAAGAGTAAAGTTTACTATGTCTATGGAAAAAATATCAAGTCAATAAATTCAGAAAAAATTATCGATTATACTGTTTGAATCCTTAGTATCACGAAATTGGGTAGGTTTACCCTATATATATATATATATATATATATATATATATATATATATATATATATATATATATATATATATGTATATATATATAATAAGATGTTTGTGTGTGTGGCGCGCATCCCGGGAAAACGGTAAGGCCTAGAAAGATGAAATTTGGTATACAGGTGTAGTTTTTGCTGAAGTTGTGCACCTCGGGCTTCGATTTTTGATATTTTAACTAGGAAAAAAGTTATTTAATAATTTATGTGTTTTTTGCACTTTTTAGTACTTTTAACCTCACAGACCCCGAACCAATCACACCACACAAATATATTTTGTACTGTAGTGTAGGAAGTTTAATTTTAAATGTGATGAATGAAAAAAATTTGAAGACAGAGCAATTTTTGTATTTTTTACGAATTTTCGAAAATACCTTTAATTTGCAGTTTTTTCCGGGTTTTATTTTTTTCTAATATCATCCTGCGAGAAGTATCAAAGCCTCATTTCTGAAATTTAAGTTGGTAATAGTAAAAACATTTCGCCCTCTTCAAAAGAAAAAAAGTTCTTAAAAATACGCAATAGTTTTTTTTTTTTACAATTTTTTTTAATGCTGAACACATCATGTCCTTCACGCATCAGTCGAAAAAAGCGTTCTTCAATCTTTTATGCTTGTGACGTCACTACTTGGGTTTCGATTCGATATTTACGATGGAATCTTAATCGCAAGCAATGTTAATCTTTTTTTTTTTTTTTTACTATATAGCTTACTTCTACATAATCGTATGTATATACGCTTATGTATGTGAACACACGAGAGAATATGCGTATAGATACTTGTTACGCCGAGTATACTTGTGCACAGAGAAATTTGCTTTTAAACGTGTATATACATATTTATGTGTGCATATAAGAGAATACGAGTATGTACGTGTTCACACGAGAATATGCGTGTAGATAAATGTTACACCGAGTATACTCATGTGTAGAGGTACATTTGTATTTAAGATTGTACATACATTTTTATGCGTGCATGGCATGAGAAAATACAAGTACATACGGTGTAGGTTTATTTCAATCTCTCTAGATTTAGTATAAAGTTTAATCTGACGAAGTTTAATTTGCTTACTTTAGTTGACTAAATCAATCTGATTAAATTAGTTTGACTAAATCAATCTTATTAAATTAGTTTGACTATATCAATCGAATTAAATTAGTTTGACTAAATCAATCTGATTAAATTAGTCTGAACTAAATCAATCTGAACTAAATTATTAGTTTTTTTTTTCCTACAACTAACCAAGTTAGTTTGAACTAACGTTAATCGTCGTCTGCAATTGAAAAAATCAGATTAAATATAATCTGAACTAAATGTGAGTCAGATTACTTTAGTCGATTGAGGATTTAGTTGATTAATGCACAACACTGGATTAAACGCATATTCTCGTGCGTACACGTACATACTCGTATATACTTGTCTTTTCTCTTACATGCACGTATAAAAGTGTATGTACAATCATAAATACAAATTTTCCTCTGTGCACGAGTATACTCGGGTTAACACGCATCTATACGCATATTCTCATGTGTACACGAACATACTTGTATATACACGTACTTTCTCGTATATGCACGCTTAAATACGTATATACACGTAGAAATACAAATGTAGCTGTTTACACGAGTATACTCGGGATAACACGTATGTTTACATATATTCTCGCGTGTACATGAACATACTTGTATAAATATGTACCTTCTCTTTTATGCACGCATAAATATCTATATACACGTACAAATATAAATGTAGCTCTTTACACGAGTATACTCGGGGTAACACATATCTATACGCATATTCTAGTGTGTACACGAACATACTTGCATGCACACGTACTTTCTCGTATATGCATGCTTGAATATGTTATGTACATACACGTCGAAATACAAATGTACCTCTTTACACGAGTATACTCGGGGTAACACGTATCTATACGCATATTCTCATGTGTACACATACATACACGTATTTTCGCTTGTGTGCACCCATAAGTATGTATATACACAATTAAAAGCAAATTTACCTCTGTACACGAGTATACTCGGGGTAACACGTATCTATACGCATACTATCGTGTGTACTCGTATATAATCGTATATATATGTACTTACTCGTTTATAAACGCATAAATATGCATACAGACGTAGAAATACAAATGTGCCTTCGTACACGAGTATACTCGGGTTAAACACTTATTTGTCGTTTGTACACGTACTTACTCGTATATACACTTATTTTCTCTTATATGCATGCATCTATATGTATATACACGTTTAAATAGAAATTTACCTCTGCACACGAGTATACTCGGGGTAACACGTATGTTTACATATATTTTTGTGTGTACATGAGCGTACTTGTATATACACGAACCTTCTCCTATATGCACGCACAAATATGTATATACACGTACAAATACAAATGTACCTCTTTACACGAGTATACTCGGGGTAACAAATATCTATACGCATATTCTCGTGTGTACACGAACATACTTGTATAAACACGTACTTTCTCGTATATGCACGCTTAAATATGCATGAACACGTAGAAATACAAATGTACCTCTTTACACGAGTATACTCGGGGTGAAACGTATCTATACGCATATTCTCATGTGTACACGTACATACACGTATTTTCGCTTGCGTTTACGCATAAGTATGTGTTTTCACAATTAAAAGCAAATTTACTTCTGTACACGAGTATACTCAGGGTAACACGTATGTTTACATATATTCTCGTGTGTACATGAACATACTTGTATATACACGTACCTTCTCCTATATGCACGCACAAATATGTATATACACGTACAAATACAAATGTACCTCTTTACACGAGTATACTCCGGGTAACAGATATCTATACGCATATTCTCGTGTGTACACGAACATACTTGTATATACACGTACTTTCTCGTATATGCACGCTTGAATATGTATATGCACGTCGAAACACAAATATTCCTCTTTACACGATTAGACTCGGGATAAAACGTATCTATACGCATATTCTCATGCGTACACGTAAATGCACGTATTTTCGCTTTTGTGCACGCATAAGTATGTGTTTTCACAATTAAAAGCAAATTTACCACTGTACACGAGTATACTCGGGGTAACACATATCCATATGCATATTCTCTTGTGTACACGTACATACTCGTATATACACATATTTACTCGTGTATGCACACATAAATATGTATATTCACTTAAAAATTCAAATGTACCTCCGTACACGAACATACGCGGGATAACACGTTTATATACATATATTTACGCACATAGTCGTATATACACGTATTAACTCGTGAATGCTTGCGTAAATATGCACATACACGTAGAAATACAAATGTGTCTTTGTTCATGTGACATTTATATTTTACAAATTTAATCTGAATTAAAAATTTAATCAAATCAATTTGATTACTTTTAATCTGATTACTTTTAATCTGACTAAATTCAATTTGATTAATTTAATCTGAACTAAATCAATCTGAACTAAATTAGTTTTTTTAATCAACTAACGAGTTAGTTTAAACTAACGTTAATCTTCGTCTGCAATTGAATTAAATTTTTAAAATATTAGTCTGAACTAAATGGGAGTCAGATTACTTTAATCGATTGAGGATTTAGTTGATTAATGCCCAACACTGGTAGCCACCAAAGTCACAAAAAATGGTCAACATTTTTTCACTTTTTGGTTGTCATATTTAAGAGAAGTATGTATGAAAGGGCGGGGCTAAAAGTTCCGAGGGTAAGTTGTTCCCTTTGAAATAGCTAAATGAAGAAAAAAAGATAAATATATTTTGTAAATACCTGGTAAAATGGAATGTTGCAGCGCACCGATTGCAGTCATATCAGCCAGGCTTGTGGCGTCCGGTATATTAAAAGCTGAGCACGTGCATCACTGATCTACTTTTGAAAATATTTTCGTTTTTGAACTTTTTGGTCTTTTTCACGAAATTTAAATGATAGAGTTTAGTTCTTTGGTGTTTCTATGCAAATATCTATTGTGCATTCTAAAATATTGTGCTGAAACGATTTACGTTTCATTATCTAACTCAAAATTTAATTTTTCAAGGACTTGTGTTTGTGGGGCTAGTTGTTCCTTCTTTGTGGGGCAAGTTGTTCCGAGGAACAACTAGCCCCAATAATCTCCTTGCCCCTATTTATTTATAGCAGCAGTGCAGTAAATAAAAACACATATAAATAAATATTATATGTATATATTCGTTACTGTAAAATACAGAAATCGGAGAATGTCGACTCTCACCGGTGATTCATCGAAAATATTTGGTTGTTTACTTATAGACAAATAGAAAAGTATGAAATTTTTGAAGATCAAAATGCGAATCAAAATATCTTTCGTACTTTCATATGAAAATATGAAATTTGCGAAATTTGTAGTTCTAGAGCCTGCTAACACAGCCTTACGGTGGTTTGAGCAAGTAGCCAAAGAGATAAAGCAGTTCAATGTTGCTCAGACAAGACAGATGTCTCATTAAACAGATTACAGGACGCGGGAGCGTCCCGGCCGCCAAGGAAACCAAACGTCAGCAGCCAGCAAAAGCAAATCCACCGCCAAAGACGAAATAAAATAAAAGCGACCAAGAACAAGATTACACGACAGACCAAGTTGGGGTTTTTTTGGGGAAAGTTTTCGCTTTCTTTGACAGGGCTACAGCCCAGACGAAAAAAGGAATCAAGCTGAAAGTTCGCACACACATTCCTTGTGCCCTACTGATGTGCCTTTTATGCAATTTGACCCCCCCTTCCCCCCTTGTTTTTACCCCCCAAATTGTACCTTCCCGGGGTTCTATCACAGCCCCACGGGGGGCTACGGTAATGATTTTTTGTATACATATTCTTGAGGGGCCATTGAGTACATATACAAAAATTCAACCTCCAGGGACATCATGGGCTGGAGTAATTGAAGTTTGAAAATCACTAATTTTCCCTAAATTCTTATGTACTTACTCTTAGCTCATAGGGTTTGTTTATCTCGGACTGCAATTGCAAGGTTAGAACAGATCTAACAGTTATTCCAAAGTTGTGTTAGGAAATGAAATTCAGTCAAGACTAAAACATATCCAACAGTTTTGCAACTAGACGTTAAATCGCGGGTATCACAAACTTGCCACAGCGACTGCGCATGCGCTCAGACTTAGCTTATTGAGCTTTCTGTTTTCAGATTCTATGTTGTTTGTTTATACTTCAGCAGAGAAACAAATTAATGAATGATATTAGAATGCTGTCCTCCCCCCCCCCCCCAAAGTTTTACCGATACGAAATTTCCTTCCCCCTGTTTTTCAGTTTTGATATATTTATGGAGGTAAGAAATTTTAAATGTCGGCGCGAAACTGGGGTTAAACCATTACAATATTTTACGTGACAAATTATATGAAACTGTACGCATATCAATACGGCACATATAATTTTTTAATTGAAAGCGAAAAATAGCACTTTTTTATTAGTTTGCTTATTTTCTAAATTAATGGATTTTTCACAAACAACACATAATGAATTGAAAATATATGAAATACGTGTGTGGATATCCGTGCTTTGCTGTCATTTGTTAGTTGAAAAAATTTTTGCAATTAATTTCAGCAAGACTTTTAATGAGCTTAGTCCGCGCGCAACATGCGTATTCGCTATGGCAAATTTGGGATATCCGCGATTTGACATCGAGTAAAGTTGTATGGATCTTCTGACACATTCAAATTTAAAATATTTAATGGCTAAGTTTTTTTTTTTTTTTTTTTGCTTGGTGATAACATGCGTTATTTCGTTTTTTAAATGAACTTGTAAACAAAACTAGGTATTACACAAGACAAAGACTTCTATCAAGAAAAGATAAATCACCAAACAATTAAACTTATCCCATAAAAAGTAAAATAATCCACGATTTAAGAAAAAATGTAATTAAACAAAAAGTGAAAAGCTAGATTAAAATAGCCCTCATGCTGTAAAACATTTAAAGAAACCTTCATGAAAATGTTGAATAATCTGTCAAATAAAGAAACTGTAATAGAATTTATTGCGAAGTTGTAAAATACTCGAAAACAATATAATTTAAAATATAGTATTTTATTATCCAAGAAGTTTTCTTTACAACAGAGAGGATACAAGGATTGCAATAAAATTTAAACCGCCCAATTCTCGCAAAATGAACATAGAACCTTAATAGTCAGAAAATAACTTCACGTAAAATTAGGCTAGCCATTATTGTTCCTTAAAAACACAAAACAGCGTTGTTTCAATTGAAAATTTTCTGACTTGAAGTTCTCAATTCTAAAAATACAGACAAAGTAATAATATCAATGCAAAAAGATGTGATATCTCATCAAAAACAGCTTTTCAAAGTGAAGTGGTTGCTTGGTGAGCAAAAAGCTTCCCGCCGAACAAGATAAACAATTTAAAAGATCTATCCATATTTCTGAGGAGTTGAAGGTGGGAGGAGGTTCTAATGGAAGTAGCTGTGATGAAAAAGGAGAAGAGGGAGGATGATAGTTTGGCAGATACTTGGCGGGCAAACTAGATATCATAACTTTTTATGGCTGAGGGTTTTTGGGTTTAGGATGCAGGTTTTCTCTTTTGTGCGGAAAAGTTAAAGGTTTTCTTGGCGGGGAAATTTTTACAACAGGGTTGTTTTTGATGAGATCATATCCTACGCAAGTGGATCTGTCTAGGCTTTACCTGTTTAACCGTCACTTTCCAGAGACTGTAGTTTCTTCTTTGTGAGTTTAGCCTCCTGGTCAAACTTGTGCAGGACTTTCATTATCGGAGGTGTAAATTAAAAGCGCAAGTAACCTTCCTTTTCGTAATTCAGAGAAAGGTAATTGCAACAGTCGCTGAAAATGGTAGTTAAAATATCATGCATGTACAATAGACTCCTGGTTACCCGCGGAATAGGGTGCCACGGTAACCGCGGATAATTGAATTTCGCGGATATTTGTTTGACGTTGCACAATAGGTAAGTAAAACAACACTAGTACATACAAGAGCAAATGAAAAAAAGGAACACTAATATACATTCAAACTTACAAAACGATGCTAGGCAAACGATTAAACTAGTAACACTAGTAACACTAAAAGTGACAATTGTACTATGTAGAAAATGGACGTAAATGAAAAAAAAAATGCTCGTTACTGCAAACGCACACAGAAAATCCTACAAACAGATCAACCAAATCAAATCAACTTAAGTTACGCCGAAAACGTGTAAAGCAGGAAAAAATTTTCTAGCAAAACTGGCTCGGTCACTTGTTTACAGGCATATTGAGTTTGGATGTAAAAATCGGGTTTCAACTAGTCAGGTTTCGGTGACCGGGGAGAGTTTGAGGTCTTTGGTAAAAATGGAAAGAAAGAAATTGGAATGTCTAAGAATAGATCTTACGCATGTTATGTTAAAATGAGTATTTTCTAAAGTATTCAGTAATTTACAAACGCAAAAGTTAATAAATAAATAAATAAATAAATAATCATTAAATAAACATATCCTCAAAACAATATCCGTCCGTGAGTAATTGGGAGTTCATTGTTATCATTTGCAGTAACCTCTCGTTTATGGATCGTCTGCGAAGTATCGTATCAGTTATAATCAAAGATGGTTTTTTGTTATATGGTTGCCAACTGCACTAATTATCGTAGCTTATTAACTAGAGAAGCTGTTAAATATTTTATTTCATTTTACTACATTATTCTATTCCTACTACATTTTATTGTGTTAATATATTATAATATTACTATACTTATTAAGTGTGCCTTAATATATGTATTTGCACTTTAATGGTAATAATTGAACCTTTAAGTAAAAATTATCAATGCTAAAATGTAAAATAAGTTAAGTTTTTTTTAAGTTTAAGAAAAACATTTGATTATTCGGATGATATTGATTATTAATCTTTAAATAAACACTTGCTTTTAAATCAACAAATTTATCACAAATTAAACCTTTACCAAATTACTTGTCTCGAAACAATGTTCATCTCGAAATCATCATCGTTTACATCGTCGTGTTGATATCGGAACAACTTGTAAAAAAAACGCATTCACAAATCTGTTCGCTGATCACAACAACGTAGCATGGACATGGTTCCTTGCAGCTATCGACTCTGTCAGCCAGCACTCTCTCGAAGAGTTAACTTACCCCACCATCTATTAGGAATTCATAGAACTAAACAATTAATTAAACCTTTAATTTGCAACAACGAATATTTTGGTCAATCTTATTTTAAAAAATAGCCTATAGCCTTTCTCAATCAATGGACTATTCAACACAAAAAGAATTTTTCAATTCGTACCAGTAGTTCTCGAGATTAGTGCGGTCAAACAGACAAACTCTTCAGCTTTATAATATTAGTATAGAAATAAATTTTCCCCGTTTTCATAACATTTTTTTATTGCTGCTGCACTCCTATTAGTCATAGCGTAATGTTATACAGCCTATAGCCTTCCTCAATGAATAGACTATTCAACTAAAAAAAATTTTTTTATTCGAACCAGTAGTTCCTGATATGAGGGCGTTCAAACAAACTCTTCAACTTTATATTATAAGTTAATAATTAAAAGGAAAAATAAGACAATGATACGTCATATATTTATTTTTTTACAAATCATTTTTAGCATGTTCTCTAAAAAGTACCCTCGAGATTTGCTTCATGGCTGACTCGAACCTACATTCACTGGATGCCGCAGCCCGCACTTTCAGTGCGAGCCACCGCGGCTGCGCATGTTTTACGTTCCAAGCATTTTCTATTTTAATATAAATTTTCCCGTTTTCATAACATTTTTTATTGCTGCTCTACTTCTATTAGTCATAGCGTGATGTTGTATTGCCTAAAGTCTTCCTAAATGAATGGACTATTCAACACAAAACTATTTTTTCAATTCGAACCAGTAGTTCCTGAAGTTAGCGCGTTTAAACAAACAAACTCTACGGCTTTATATTATTAGTATAGATATCGATAAATTAACTTCCGATTCACTGTGGCTTAAGCCGGGGTTCCCAAACTTTTTCTACTCGCGGCATCCTTTAAAGAATAGCATTTTCTCAAGGCACCCTATCCTATCTCTATCAGATTATATTCATTAATACCATAGACATTTTACGGCACCCCTCACCTCTACCTGTGTACCCCTAGGGGTGTAGTAGTAGATCATGGTGGCCTGATCGGTAAGGCATCGTGACCGCAGGGTCCGGGGTTCGATCCTAGCAGGTCGAAGATCAATCGTCTTCATTGATGGCGGCTAGGGAAAGTTAAATATTCTCGTAGTCACTAAGTCCTCTGAGTGAAACGATACCTCTGGGTCCTGCAGGACCAGGGATTGCTCGGCTTCTGGTCTGAATCAAAAAAATCAGAGCTATCTCAGGGTCGCATCACTTGGGGTTACATCAGTCAGGTAAACCGCAAATAGTGGTAGGTACGGGGGACCCTGGAGTGTGGAGTGTAAACATGGGCGGATTTATGCGTGGTCAGAGGGGGCAATGCCCCCCCCCCCCGTTTTGGGAAGACTATGTAGTAACAACACATCTTCCAAAAATTTAAAAAAAAAAAGTTTTATTATTTTTTCTTTTTTCAATAGTTCAGAAGGGCATGGGTGGATTTATAGGGAGGGGGGCAGTGCTCCCCCAGTTTTGGGACGACTTTATGTAGTGACAACACATCTTCCAAAATCTTAAAAGAAAAAAATCATAACTTTTTCTTTTTTGAATAGTTTAATGAAAATGAAGAGAAAAAGCGAATGTCGTTTTCTGATGGGAGGAAAGAAAAGGGGAAAAAAACGAACGGTAAATACAAATAGTACAGCTGTCGCTGGGGTGCTGAAAATGTGTCTAAATTCACTATTTTGGACTGAAAACCATTTGGGCAAGCATATGAATGAAAATATAGGCTGAACGAGTTATACATTAAGCTGCAACACTTATAATAATTGACTATTATTTTAACAAATTAGAACTTAAAGCAAAGAGCAAAAATCTCCCTCCCCCTCATTCGCGCCTACAGAACGATCTACTTGTTGTGATTTGTGTCCACATTTAAAGTATTTGTGCATAATATTTATGTTCTTAGTAGATTAATTGGCCTTTTGAGAAATTCTAAAAAATATAGTTTTTTTTTTCCTTCTCTCTCTCTCTCTTTTTAAAGAAAAATAAGAAAATAATATATAAATAATAAGAAATAAATACTAATATATAAATAATAAGAAAATAATATATAAAGAGATATATATTATTTTCTTATTAATATAAATAATATATAAAGAAAAATAAATACTATCGCAAACTGAATAAATTTCAGTTATCTGAGTATTCTGATTAAATGAATCTTTTTAATTAGAGGGAGAGTACAATTTTACTTACTTTATAAATACTGTTTAAAAAGTAAGGTAAGTCATAATCATCTAAGTCTAATTGAATAAGTCCTTGTCATTATTGAAAACTAAATAATTGAGTCATCAAAAGTTTTGGAAAAATTTGCTGAAATTTTATAAAAGTCTATAAAAACCTAACAAAGATTTGTAAAATCGTAAAAATCCTTTAACCGTAAAAACTGACGAATTTTCGTGAAAATTACAAAAAATCAAGCAAAAATCTGCAGGTAAGAGTGAATTACAAACAGGGCCGAATTTGCCTATAAGATAAACAAACTATTGCTTAGGGCCCTTTCTTTGAAGTGGGTCCCTAACTCCCCAAAAAAAAATTCATGATTCGTTCCTTAAAAAATGGAAATTGCTTGAAAAAACTAATTTCATTTTTAAGTGCTTGAAAACCTTGAATATTTTAAAACGTGTGGCTGCAAACCTTAAATTTTAATTTTTCTAACAAATGGTAGAGGGGGAGGAATGCCAAAATATGTCAAATTCAGCTCCTTGCCACATCCTATATTAAAAATGTAAAAATCATGGTTCTCACGTTTGTAACATATTATTTGAAATACATTTTTGTGACTCACATATTTCATATTTTGCTATTTATTCAATCCCGAATGCAGTATTTTGGAATTTTTTTTGTATTGATTGCTTTTATCTTACTTCTTCTGCATATTGTCTATCTGTTTAGCATGGGGAAAAAATACACACTACTTCTATTTCTTTTCGTTTTCTGCCCCACTTGCAACTGAAGAAAAGTTGTTGTCATGAGAAATCTATGGTTTCTTTTAAATTTAAAATAGCTATTTCTTAGAAAGTTAGAACAAGACTAAAAATTTACAATCAAGTACTAAAACATCAGACTGGGAAGTACAAATGAAGTGCGTTGAATAATTTTATTTATTCTAGAGTCCTTGAAAATAATTAGATAAGTCTTTGAAAATCCTAAGCAAAGTGGGCTCCAATTATTCCTACACCATATTGTTAATCTGTTTAGCCAGGAAAAAAAATGATACACTACCTCTATTCCTTTTCGTTTTCTGCACTACTTATAATTCAAAAAAGGTTGTAATGAGAAATTTATAGTTTACTTTTTCTTTCAAACTTAAAATGGCTGTTTCTTACAAAGTTTGAACAATACTGTACAACTGTATAATCTAGTTATTAATTTCTATGTCTATCCAATTAACCTTTATAAGGCTTCAAAATGCAGAATTGTATATCCATTTTACAAAATTTCCTTCGGGGGAGAAACCCCCGGCCCCCTAAAATTGGAGATATTCTATTTCCCACTTAAAAGGGAACCTTGCATCACTCTCGATACCAGCTCCCTCTCTTAAGGTCAATTCAAAAAAGACAGCATGAAAACACACATTAATGAAAACGACACACAAAAAAGTAAAGCATGGATTTATGCATCACAGGAAACAGACAAAAACATGGGAGTGGGGGGGGGGCAATAAAAATGTTGCTCAAAAAAAAATCCTGCCCCCCCCCTCCAGGAACTCAGTCCTAAATCCGCCTATGAGTGTAAAGTACCCCAAGGTTCCGCGGCACCCACTTTGGGGAACCCTTGCTTAAACGATTCCATTTGTAGAAATGGGGCGACTAAACCCGGTTGTGTAGCGATAACGATTGCTGGTGTTGCACCAATTTAAGTATTTCTACTCTCTCACCCCAAACATCAATGAGAATCCAAGGTCAAGCGTCATATTGCCACAACCGGACTTATATTCTAAACCTTCATTTTAGACTTTTAGAAATATATTTGTTTACATGCGTCAGACGCGAATACCGAATTCTTCATTAAAAGCTTCAAGTTCCATTCATAGAAACTGAAGTACACTGAAGAAACATTTACGTTATTTCGCATAAAACAATTACGTTTGAGTTATTTCAATCTTCAAAATGTTCCTGAAATTCGGCCATCTTTATTTGTAACACAATTTAGAATATTCTGGCAACGATGCGTTTTAACATAATAAAGTGATAAATATTTTGAAAATGAACCCTTTCACAGCCCTTCGCGAAATTTCCCGGCATATCTCGGTGGAACCATGGGAGTGCCATCCATCAATGCCTGAAGGAGTTATTTTGCGAAAACACGTTACTCCAGTGAATCGAAGTTTTATTGTAGCTCCAAAAGGAACGGCTTCATCTTCATCACTTGTAGTCCTTCGCCTTGAAATCTTTGAGAAACGAAGGGCAATAAATAATAAGGGGATTTCAATTATTCAACTGTTTTGCACGCTGAAAGCGGTTTGAAATATTAAAATACCTTTCAGAACACTCGAAAATGTAACAGTTTTTCCACTTATATTAGTATGAAACAATTACTTAGCCTGAAAGTGTATCTCTTGTTTAAACTAGATTTTTTTTTCTCCAAGTTTTGTCTTTCTGTACGCTCTGAATTTTATATTGGTTTATGAAATACCATTTTGTTTGTCTCACTCCGTAAGAAAAGTTCTTCAGCTACTCTCTTTATTTGTTGAAGCCATGCCCAACATTTATGTGAATGAAAATTAATTTTCAACATTGTGCATCCCGATTTAACCTGAAAACTACAGCACAGATTCGCTGACATTTTTAACTTGTTTTTATTCCTATTAACAATCAGAAGATTTACAGACCGATCCATAAAAAATCAATTCGTAGTTCTTCTTTTGTTCCAATTTAAGATAAAATTTTCACATAAATTCCTTAATGTAAGGCTGACAAATTACTTAATCTTATTAACAGTGCATATCAATAGAAAGCCGTGATTTTTCTACACACAATAAAGTTTATTGAAATCTTCTGGGTTAATCAAAAAATAAGTTGCAAGCGGTTTTAGCTCGATAACTCAAGGCTTCCTTCAATTTGAGTCATTTATCATTGCTTTTGAAATCTTTTTACTAATAATAAAGCTCAAAGTCTTTCAGTCTGGAGGGGATGTCTGTAGGATGTCTGCTGTCTCGATGTCTGTGACGCGCATAGCGCCTAGACCGTTCTGCCGATTTTCATGAAATTAGGCACAAAGTTAATTTGTAGCATGGGGTGCGCACCTCGAAGCGATTTTTCGAAAATTCGATTTTGTTCTTTTTCTATTTCAATTTTAAGAACATTTTCCGAAGCAAAATTATCACAAGATGGAAGAGTAAATTACGAAATTATCATGACGTGGAATGGGAGAGCGAATGAACGTAGCCAATTGGCGAGAAATTCGCCATCCATTATTTGTAAATATACAGACGAACCGAATGACCTTTTAATTTTCAGCTAAGGGCAAAGCCGTTCGGGTACCACTAGTCATTAATAAAATACGAGCAAATTATTCCACAATTTTCACAAATATTTCTGCCCGAGAGGAAAGCCGACCAAAGGCTCGAATTTCGAAACTTCCCATGTTAATTAGTCAGGAGTGACACTTGTTTTACCTTAAGTTCTAAAGGTCTTTTTTTTTTTCAATGTAGATTTGTGATGACATGAACCTTTTGCTTCTTTGTTCGAAGTACACAAAATATTGCAGTTACAAAAAAAATTCGCAGAAAATTAGTCCTAAATTTCCCATTAACTAATCAAAACATAATTGGGCATGAAAATTTGGCCGCGTTTCAAAAGTTTATATACTTTCTGTGTCGCTAAAAACTCGTTACAATACTAATGATCAATAAACCTTACTCAAGTTACAGAAATAAAATAAAAAAATATGAAAAGACAAAATAATGCATTTTTCTGTATGAAAAAAATAAACAGTTAAACTTAAAACTAAACTAGTATGTTGTGGCCATCACGAAACTTTCTTCTATATTTTTCTTTTTTTTTTCTGATCCCTCCCCATGCTTGACGAGGAAGCAATATTCCCACCAAAAACAAAATTACCCATGCAAAAACTTGACGACCATCCCAATGTCTGAATTATTGCAAAAGCAAAGCAAAGAGCGAAAATTGAAAGTTATTTTAAAAGCCTTGCTTGAATTAATTACAAATATTTTATTTGTTAACAAACATAAGATGGCAACAGTTAAAAATTTTAAATCTTTGAGATAATATTTCCTATCATTTCCATACAATTACTAGTATGTTGTGGCCATCACGAAACTTTCTTCTATATTTTTCTTTTTCTTTTTTTTTTTTTTTTTTTTCTGATCCTTCCCCATGCTTGACGAGGAAGCAATATTCCCAACAAAAACAAAATTACACATGCAAAAACTTGACCCAATGTCTGAATTATTGCAAAAGCAAAGCAAAGAGCGAAAATTGAAAATTATTTTAAAAGCCTTGCTTGAATGAATTACAAATATTTTATTTGTTAACAAACATAAGATGGCAACAGTTAAAAATTTTAAATCATTGAGATAATGTTTCCTATCATTTCCATACAATTAAAATCACGAGAAATACGCAGACGACAATCTATTACGATTTATCTTTCTTATTGTTGCATTAATAAAAATATTTTTATTCGCAAAAAAAAAAAAATTAACACCTCTTGGAGCGATCGGCGTCAAAATAGAACCAAAGCCTGTTTACATATGGATTCACATATATTCCAAATTTCAACCAGAACGTAGCATTACTTCTTGAGATAGGGCACTCAAAATGGAAAAAAAGAACGGGTGATTGCGCTACCCCCCTTTTTAGCTGTTGACGCAAAAATAAAATCAGTTCTTATACCCACTAAGGGCTACTTGCCGATAAATTTTTCTTTCATTCCGTTCATTATTTCTTGAGATACAGCAGTCACAATCGACGACAAAAGACGTTCTATAGCTCAACCCCCGTTTGAGTTATTGACACCAAAATTGAATCAGCACCTGTTCCTGTTAATACCAACATATGGACCAAATTTTGTTTGATTCCGCCAGTAACTTCCTGAGGAATAGCAAGCACGCGTAACTCGAAAAACGTCCCATTGCTCCACCCCCCTTGGAGGAATTCGCGCCAAAAACTAATGGGCACAAGTTCACATAGGGGCACATATGTGTACTAAATTTCGTTCGATTTCATGCGGTAGTTTTTGTTGTAGAGCGGCCACAAAAAACTGGTCACACACAGACGTGACACACATACATACACACACACACATACATACACACACACACACAGACAGACAGACATTTTCCAAAAATGGTCGAAATGGACTCAGCACACCTCAAAACGTTCGAATCCGTCAAAATTCGAAATTCGAAAATTTGCACGAATCCAATACTTTCTTCTATATATTAGATATAGAAGAAAGTAAAAATCACGAGAAATACGCAGACGACAATCTATTACGATTTATCTTTCTTATTGTTGCATTAATAAAAATATTTTTATTCGCAAAAAAAAAAAAAAAAAAAAAAAAAATCAACACCTCTTGGAGCGATCGGCGACAAAATTGAACCAAAGCCTGTTTACATATGGATTCACGTATATTTTAAATTTCAACCAGAACGTAGCATTACTTCTTGAGATAGGGACTCAAAATGGAAAAAAAGAACGGGTGATTGCGCTACCCCCTTTTTAGCTGTTGACACAAAAATAAAATCAGTTCTTATACCAACTAAGGGCTACTTGCCGATAAATTTTTCTTTCATTCCGTTCATTATTTCTTGAGATACAGCAGTCACAATTGACGACAAAAAACGTTCTATAGCTCAACCCCAGTTTGAGTTATTGACACCAAAATTGAATCAGCACCTGTTCCTGTTAATACCAACATATGGACCAAATTTTGTTTGATTCCGCCAGTTACTTCCTGAGGAATAGCAAGCACGCGTAACTCAAAAAACGCCCCATTGCTCCACCCCCCCTTGGAGGAATTCGCGCCAAAAACTAATGGGCACAAGTTCACATAGGGGCACATATGTGTACTAAATTTCGTTCGATTTCATGCGGTAGTTTTTGTTGTAGAGCGGCGACAAAAAACTGGTCACACACAGACGTGACACACATACACACACACACACACACACACACACACACATACACACATACACACACACACACACACACACACACACACACAGACAGACAGACATTTTCCAAAAATGGTCGAAATGGACTCAGCACACCTCAAAACGTTCGAATCCGTCAAAATTCGAAGTTCGAAAATTTGCACGAATCCAATACTTTCTTCTATATATTAGATATAGAAGAAAGTAAAAATGAATTTGATTGTTCAAAAATGACAGTGAAAATAGGCATCGCGAATGTTACAGTAAAATTTTCTCAAGGATCAGTAACAGAAACAAAGTACAATCCCTGAAATGTAAACAAAGTTTCTATAGAAAACGTAACCAATTCCGAATAGGGGAAAAATTTGTCCGCGAACAAATATGCGGCCCTTTCAAACACCAAATGTAAATAACCTTTTCGACAATGCGAGGAATTCTCTACAATAAGAAGTCATTTTTGGAGACTGAAAAAAAAAAAAAACCACAACTCCTAATGCATATTACACCTTCCAAAAGAATGGAAACAATTTAGCAAATTTCACAATGCATCTTGGAAAATATATTTTATATTATAATAAGTGTCATATCAAAATCCGATCAAATGCTTAAACCGCAAACAATCATTTCAGACAAAAATAAATTAGAAATTTCATAAAGTAGATTTCAGAGAAATTTGAGAAAAAAGAAGCAAGAAAATCAATTGTATTGGAACAAAGCTGTTCTCCACCAAGTATATGAGGTAAAGAAAACGAAGAAGCAAAAGAATGAACTTCAAAAAATCTGTGGCTTTTGGAATTGGATTTTCATCCTAACACGCAAAACGAAAGCCATTATTATCGAAGGGAAACACAAGAAATGCGTTTATATAAAGAAAGGAAGCGATTCACGAAGTAACGGTTTTTGATGTGGAATTTAGAAATTTACTTCTTGTCTGAGAAAAATAAGATTACAAAAACTCGTAATCTTATTAATTTATTCAACGTAAAAGTGTTGAAAAACTAAAATTACTAAACGTTTTGCGTGAAAAATCGTACGTAAGAAAACATTTGAAAAACTTTCTAAAAACGTATAATAAAATAGACACTTCCAGCGCTTTTTCTCCCTAACTTCTTGTCGTTAGCGAATATCTACAGATTAAGAATTTGAATTAGTAAGATGTCTGGTGTACACGAGTTCCAAGTTAAAACCTACAGTCTTTAAATTAATATCGATCCTTCACAGGGACAGATACAGAACAACATTTAACTGTCATGCTGATGAATGACCGCCCCCATGAACGAACCTACAGTTTTAAGAGAGAAAATTTTCCGAAACTGCTTGAAAATGAGTAAAAAGCACCAAATCGGTCAGAAATAAGGCATTACTTAATAGGGCATACATGTTAAATTAATTTCACAAATGTTAAACATATGAAAACATATATTCAGTAAATTACCGCCCATTAGCCAGGGCTAAAGCAAAAATACGTGAAATACACCGCCAGCTCAGTCATTTCCAGCCGAAGACTGCAGTTTCGTGCTTATTGGCACTCATCAGCCCGGCATAGGAAAGTGACTGAGCTGGAGATGGAAAACCTCTTAAGGAAGCCAAGAGTGCGAAACAAACTGGTAGCTAATATAGAATTAGCAGACCTCGGCTGGAAATGACTGAGCTGGCGGTGCATTTCACGTATTTTTGCTTTAGCCCTGGCTATGGGCGGTAATTTAATGAATATACCTTGCCTCGCGTTCAATCTTCGAGTTGAACCGAACCACTGCTTCGGTCACTCGTCTGGTCTGCTAATTCTATATTAGCTACCAGTTTGTTTCGCACTCTTGGCTTCCTTAAGAGGTTTTCCATCTCCAGCTCAGTCACTGATGAGTGCTAATAAGCACGAAATTGCAGTCCTCGGCTGGAAATGACTGAGCTGGCGGTGTATTTCACATATGAAAACATGTTCACTTCTCCTTTAACATTAATTTACATCCCTTAAATTCAAGTTTACAGAGGTGAGGGTTCACAATAACCACACTTAGATTTTCAAACAAAATCTATCTTCTTGTTCTTCGACAAAAATCTAACGACTTCTAATGGCTGAAAATAAACAAGGACTCTCCCTTGTATCATGGAAAATAAAATGTGGTGTCATTACTGCTCCGTGTTAATGAAAAATGGCATTTTGTACTTAGGTAACTGAGGTGAGAATTTATTGTGTGACATGATTCCTTATCCTACTAAAACGAACTAAAACACAATATCAAACAATTAAATATACTTAAACAATTAGAATTTGAGACACTTCTGAAATGAATAGTAAAGAAATACTTTTAATTGAACAAGTTATTAAGCAACATAAACTCACACCAGGTGTGTGATATGCCACGGAGGTGAGAATCAAAAATATATTAAAATAAAAATTATTGTTAAAAAATTGTTGGCAGGTTTAAATAGATATATTTTTGATGAAATTAAAAATCAGTGTTAAATGAATTGTTCCTTAAAGTTTTTGTAGTAAAAGGCGCGTGACAGAAAAGTTACACTGAAGAATGACCCAATTGTAACCACGGGAGATTTTAAAAAAATGGTCCCAATAATGATCCTAAAATGGATTTAAACGTTCATGAAAAACATAAATGCTGCAAATCTAAAAATCCTCCCCCTCCCCATGCATCTTGAATTATATAGTAAGTGGAATACAATATTGAAGGGAAAGTGGGATTACATACGCGTCTAAGGTAAAGTTTACTTGAAATGTAGTTGTTGTTCATAGTTATATTTTAATTCTAACTTTTTTATACCTTGCAAATAAAATTGAGTTACTTCTGAAAATTGTATGAGCTTCACATTTAGATACAACATTAAGAGGTTTTTTTTTTCCCCTTATTTTTTAGGTTGAGCGGGTGTGGGGGGAAGTGGTTAGCGCACAGATTACCACCCTGGGTGATACCCGTGCTAGGTACGCCACTGACTAAACCATACAAGAATGCGTTTTTCATTATTAAAATATGAAATGTATTCATATTAATGGAGGGGAAAAAATAACTTTTGTGTTGACAAATACTTGAGAAGGCGTTCGAATAATTTAAGTCTATTCATCCAAAAGATTCGAAGTACATAGCAGTTGAAAAGATTGATACCACAGTACTGCTTCTCAAGGCCGAATTCCACCATCAAAAGCTCTCGCCAAGGAGAAAATGATGAGGATAAAGGTGTATCTTGCACACAGCCGCCATAATAAAACTCAGATTCACTGTGGTAACGTGTTTTCTCAAACTCACCCCTAAAGGCATTGATGAATGACACTTCAACAGTTCCTTTAAAATACGAAGGAAAATTTCACAAAGGTCTGATAAGTGTTCACTTCGAGAATATTTATCACTTTATTATGTTAAAACGTATCGTAACCAAAGTATTCAAAATTATATTAGAAATATATTTGGGCACATTTTGAGCATAAAGATTCAAATAATGTTATTATACGCGAAATTCAGACGCATACCTATTTTTCATTTGAACGTTTTGCAAATAAATTATGTGGAATATGGATGCATACAGGGTGCAATTGAAAAGTAACCAAAATTTTTCTGGAATGAGTTTTACTGAACTTTTTGTCAAATGCACTTAATATTCTTCGAAATACATCCCTTTGGCTTCGATACACCTGCGGTAGACACGATACACCTGGCGGTACCACTGTTCAAAGCATTTTTTAATCACATTTATTATACTTGGCTTGATTGTCATTTAAAAATCTGAGACCTGCTTTTCTTATATCTCAGCAACTAGACCACTTAGAGACTTTAAGCTTTCACTAAATGATTTACTCTTGATGTTAAGGTACAACATAACGCTGAAAAATTAAAATTCTAAAATAAAATTATTACTCCGGTTAGGATGGAAAACAGCAAGTTTCACGTACTGCCCAACCACGCATTGTAAGGAAGTGGCAAACGTCCAGTTGAGACGAGTCCATCTGAATGAGAGCGAAAAGTAAAAATTTCGTTCGCGTGTTTCGTTCATTTGAATGAGATTCTGCTTAATTTAGAGACTAACATACGTCTGCAAAAGCTGACTTTCCTAAAAACTAACAGACTCGTCCATTTCTGGGTGTAAACCGGATGTTTGCCTTTCCGTACAATGTGGTCAGACAGTAATTTCCCCATTAAATCTAATCTAATATATAAAAATCTTTTGTTTGGTTTTAGTGTTTGAACTCCTCCGAAACGACTCGACCGATTTTCATGAAATTTTTTATGTGTATTTGTTACGTGTGTGAATAGGACATCTAATGTATAAAAATCTCCTGTCATGGTGTTAGTGTTTGAACTCCTCCGAAACGGCTCGACCGATTTTCATGATTTTTTTATGTGTATTTGTTAGGTATGAGAATAGGACATATATTTCATATCGCTAAGTAATCAGGGTGTCCCTATCCAGAATTTGTTTTTGAAAATCATTGTAAAAACCATTGATGAATTGTTGAAAATCATTGTAAAAATTCATTGTAAAAAATCATTGAAAAAAACCATTGTTGAAAATCATTGTCAAGACTATTGTTGAAAATCATTTTAAAAGCCTTGCTTAAATTATTTACAAACATTTCATTTGTAGACAAACCGAAGAAGGCAACAAAAAATTTATAAATCTAATATATAAAAATCTCATGTTATGGTGTATGTGTTTGAACAACTCTCAAACGGCTAGATCGATTTTTATGAAATTTTTGGTAGGCATGAGAATAGGTCGTAAAGTACGGGGTGTCCTGAAAAAGACTGACTGTTTTAAAAATTTATAACGGGAAAACGGTAAATGATAAAAAAATAATTCTTGCAGAAAATTCATGTGGTGAGCCGTAAATTTTTTCCCCCTGAGTTCCAAATTTTAGCTGAAAATTTTTCCAATAGATGGCGCCACAGATAGTGCGCCGATGAATAAAAAAATAGGAAATTACATCATAATTTTTCGCAAATAATGAACAAAAGAACAAAACAATATTTTCAAACAATCTTCGGCTGTAACCACATGTCGCAATCAGAGGAAAAGTCGGTGAATTTCAATTCTTCTTTTTTGACTTACTATGAGCAGCGCCATCTATTGAAACATATTTAAACAAAAATTTGGAACTCTGACGGAAAAAATTTAGCGCCCTCCACATGAATTCCCTGTAAAAATTTGTTTTTTATCATTAACCGTTCTCTTGTTATAAATTTTTGAAAAACAGTCAGGACACCTTTCTTTTTCTCTTTCTCAGGAACTTTTTCAGGACACCCTGTATATTTCATACCGCTAGGTAGTTAAGGTGCTCCGATCCGAAATGTGTTTGACTACCAAATGTCAAAATGACCTCTGGTAAAACAGTGAGAACCATAGACTAATAATAAGAGTAGACCGAGCTTTCTCAGACTTGCTGATGAAAAAATTGGTTCATGGATACATCATGTGACTGGTGGAAGGCTTGGCGAAAACTTTGGCAGCATGGTTGCTAGATGGCAACATTATCTCTAGTTTGGAACTCGACATGAAATTTTAATACGTAATGTGTTTTCATTATAAGTCCCCCCCCCCCCCCAGGTGCAGAGATTGAACTGTTTTTCTTTTAGTTTTGCATTATTTTGACATTAGTAATTAGTTTTTGATCACAGTTTTCAGTAACTTTTATTTCATTTGGAAGTGCTAAGTCAGCGTTGGCGTGAACGGAATGGCGTAAACGTTTTGCGTTAACGCAAAAATGTACTAATCGGTATCTTAAATTGAAATTGTAGGTAAAAATCTTACCGTTTGCCGATTCTTTTTCGGCGCTTGCATCTTTAATTGCTAAAAGAGTTATTGAAATTGACTAAAGAAAGTGCACAGTACTATCTAAACGAAAAACTCACTATATTAACAAAATATTTACATCTTAGAATAACAAATTTACAAATCGGACTCCATAAAAGATCATTCTTCCGTGTTCCATCAATTCTATTTATTTTATTTCTCGCGAGCGTTGATCGTCTGCTACGCTCAACGCCCGCTGTTGCTAGGATATCCACCAGTCACATGGTTTGGTTTATGAGCAGCAAAAGGGTTGCCATAGCTCGGTCTACTCTTATTATTAGTCTATGGTGAGAACCATCAGTGATTTAAAATTTTTATTTGTTGCCATCATCTATCTGTTAACAAAACAAATGTTTGTAATTAATTTAAGCAAAGCTTTTAAAATGATTTTCAATTTCAATCTTTGGGAAATTCACGATTAAAAAATAGGAGAGTGCGGGTAGGAGGGTGAAAATTTGCGGATGGGGGGGGCCAAATTATAAAAAAAAAAAAAAAAGATCAATAAAAGAAAGTAAAAAAAAAAAAACTGGATAGAGACTAGGGATGTGTCGTTCATGAACGAACTGGTCAAAAAAAAAACGAATCCTTAAAATGAACGAATCCGTTCTTTCACCTAAAAAATGAACGACCGTTCTTTTGAACGGTGAGCAGTTTGGAACCTTGCATTGATGCACTTGTGATAAAATCGCATTTCTTTCTTTCTTTTTTTTTGAATTACATTCATCTTCAAACTTTTTAATCAATCTCAAATTTCCTTTATCTCAGTGCAGTGCTGTACATTCCTTTCGAACCTTTTTACTTTCTGCTTTATTCATCATTTTTCTTTAACCGTTGCAGTTCGTTTGCAATTTTCCAATGTATCCATTAGTAATGTTTTCTGTAACTTGAGTAATCCATTTTACGCTTTGTATCGCAAAAATTATTTCTAAAAGTACCTTTTATCACTTTTCTGGTGATCTATTTGTCTTCTATAACATCCCTCATATCAAATATCATCTCTATTGATTTGGCTTTATTTTTAACTTGCTTTGCGACTTCCAAGTCATTTATTTTACATTCAATATCCAGAAATTTTTAATAAGGAATATTGCTGTCTAATTCCCCCCCCCCCCCATTTAAAAATGTGTTATGGTATTTTTTTTTGGGGGGGGGGATAGATGTCACGGTTGACATGTCTGTTCTGGAGTCAAAAAAGATCAGTTTCGACACCTTATATCTTACTTATATATTTTCAACTTATTATATATTACAACTTATATATTTTCTTTATTTCATTGTTATGCTTTAGGATAAAAAATATATTATTTTTTCACACTACGTTTAACTTTTAGGAAATTAAGCAAGGAAATATTTGTTCTGTTAATGAAATACATTGTATTGAGAAAATGAATGGTTGGTGTTTTTTGTTTTGTAATCATCGTCTTCTACAGCGCTTCATTCCTCTTTCCGTTATGTATCCCATCCCCACTCACTATAATAATAAATATTCACTAAATATTCACTAGAAATAATTTATGTGGCAGACAAGGTTTGCTCGTAGACTAATAATAAGAGTAGACCGAGCTTTCCCAGACTTGCTGATGAAAAAATTGGTTCATGGATACATCATGTGACTGGTGGGAGGCTTGGCGAAAACTTTGGCAGCATGGTTGCTAGATGGCAACATTATCTATAGTTTGGCACTCGACATGCATTTTAAGACGTAATGTGTTTTCATTATAATTTTTTTCCAGGTGCAGAGATAATACTGATTTTCTTTTAGTTATGCATTATTTTGACATTAGTAATTAATTTTTGATTACAGTTTTCAGTAACTTTTATGTCATTTGGAACCTCTACGTCAGCGTTGGCGTGAACGTAATGGCGTAAACGTTTTGCGTAAACGCAAAAATGTACTAATCGGTATCTTAAATTGAAATTGTAGGTAAAAATCTTACCGTTTCCCGATTCTTTTTGGGCGCTTGCATCTTTAATTGCATAGAGAGTTGAAATTGACTAAAGAAAATGCACAATAATATCTAAACGAAAAACTCACTATTTTAACAAAATATTTACAGCTTAGAATAACAAATTTACAAATCGGACTCCATAAAAGATCATTCTTCCGTGTTCCATCAATTCTATTTATTTTATTTTCTCGCGGTCGTTGATCGTCTGCTACGATCAACGCCCGCTGTTGCTAGGATATCCACCAGTCACATGGTTTGATTTATGAGCAGCAAAAGGGTTCCATAGCTCGGTCTATTCTTATTATTAGTCTATGGGTTTGCCGGATCAGCTAGTCTTTAAACATAAAACCCATATTTTTTGCCTTGCAACAGTGATGTTTCTCGTAATCATGATGAAAATTTTGAATCAAGGCTTCTCTGAAGTAAGCATAAAATTAATCACTATCATTGCTTTCTTAGGAGTTTTATCCTCATCTATGCCAATAATCGGTAACAGGGCTAAGTGAAGAGATATATTATTAGGATCTTTATCACAAGTGACTTGTATGTTGTAAACTAAGGCCCCTATATATTCGAGCAAACGCATCAGCTTAAGATCAGCCGTTTTGGATCGGAGCGCGTGTTCAAGTGGTTGTCTTTTCTGGCAAGTTATCGCGTTAGGTGATTCTTCACTGCGAGCAATTATTAGCCGCACCTCAATTTGTTTATTAAATAAAATATTTTTTCGCAAATTTGGCAAAACCGGAAATTTTACTCTGGTATACCCTCGCTCCGCAACAATGGAAAATCCAAAATGGCTAAACTTAAGCTGATGCGTCGGCCTGGCAAACTTTGATTAGGATCTGCGGAGTCTTCACAATGCTGCTAGGTTATAAATTAAAGAAATATACATAGAGTACCCGTCTATGGTAAAAAGGAGATGAAATTGAAGCCGGAGTTATGCAAGGCCGACTAGAGGGGGAAAAGGCCACCTCAGTCCGAAATGACGTCACGAAAATCGTGTGAGAGTGTTTAGCTTTTTCACCTCTGATCTGACTCTCGCTCTGTGTTCCCCATACAAATACAATACGCACAAGTGTGGATTTATGTAAACGCACATGTATAAATGCATATAAATACATGCACATGCATATACATCGTTTCAGATTTTTTTGCAAGCAAATGTGCAATTTTTCGAAATGTTTTTATCATTTTTAAACAATAAGTACGAACACACTGCTCATACCATATTTTAAATTACCAATGTGATTGAAATTTTAAATAAATAGCATAGAATAATGCTGGTGAATGGGATATAAGTAACTATATCATTCCATCTGTTCAGCTATCTCTATCTCCATACATATACACAGACATTCAGTTATGTACATAGGAAACTAAGAGATGCATTTTTAAAAAGTTTTCTAAGATTACGAAATTTAAGACTTAAATTTATTTAGATATTACGTAATACGATAAAAGAATTATGCACTCACCAGAAAAGTTGGTCATTTCTTGAATTTCTTTAACTTTCTTTCTTCGGAAGTGCACAAACGTTTGTCGATGCGACACCTCGTGTAATTGTTTAAACAAACGTTTGAAAACATTTCAATGGTCTTTTTCAGACCAGAATAAAATGGCTTGTGACATTCATCACAAGCATCATTTGGTGAAAACAGTTTTGAGCCAACTAGAAACGAACTAATCAATAGCACTAGTAGTGTGTGCTGTGGAATATGGCTTGTTATGAATATTTGTTCATACTCTTCACTTAATAATTTTTGAACGATCAAATATGTCACTGACAGAACAAGCATGGTATTTTTGGAGGGATATTTCAAACCACCTCTGCTTATGATGTTGGTATATTTTTGCTTTAATGAGTTTTCGGTGTTATCCGTCTCTAGGCATTTTTCTGAGGCAAAAAATGATTGGCATGTTGGGCAAACTATCTGAAGTTTGTGGACACAATATCCACCTATATAGGTCAAAATTTCAATGTCAGTAGACTTTATAGAATCCAGATCAATATCATCTACAATCAATTGAAACTCTGTTATGTCAACTTCAGCTGAGGGATCAACATGGGCATCAGTGGATGAACAAATGTCATTAATTAATGTTTTTAATGGAATATTTCCATATTTGTTTGAATGCAACTGGAGAATTGATTTTAATCATAATTTCCTTTCAGATTCTAAAATTTGCTGCACACTAATGTGATAATTTGCGCCACTCATTTGGCGGTAAATACCAAATCTGGATTCTAATTTATCTGATTGAAATTTTGTAGTTAAGACATAATGAGCTCCATTAGACAATAAACATTTAATTACTAAAATCATGGTTTCTGTTGTTTGAATTAAGGCGAAGAATGTTTCTTCCGATAAACATCCGTTTCTTGGTTTTTGTTTGATATTTCTCCAGTTATTTAACCATCTAACAATATTTTCCAACAGTAACAATCTGTTGTCATTGACACATTTAAATGGATGACTATTAGCATTTCTTTGAAAAATTCCTTTTCTAGGATGGCTGACATTCATAATATCCCACCAAGATTTAATGATTTCAATAAATTTTGCAGTATGTTTCCAGTTAAAAAATCTGCTATCTGTCTCGCCATATCTTTGTAAGGCTGCAATATTGCTTTCGTCAAAAATTTTGCATGCTAAATTTACATTTTGCCTTTCTAAGTTTGAAGGGTACAGAGACTTATAATTTAGTTTGTAAGCATATTTTATTATGGAATCTTTTTCAGTCTTAAACATCAGTCTAAGCAAATTAAAGTGAACAGGTGTAATTACATTAAAATCTTCAAAATCAGGGCAAAGAAATGTTTTTTCAACATCAGCTTGGTTTATCCAATTATTTCTGATCGATTTCAGCAAATGTACAGTATCAAACAATAAAAATAAATCGTCAGAGGGATTTACTGGATTTTTAATTTTTCCCGTTGAGTCATCGCCGTTTGAGAGCTTTTTAAACATATTTCTGTTGACTCGATTATTGTCAGATATGAGACATAACACCGAAAACCCTGCTTCATGAAGGAGCTTTAGAGCTTGAAGAGTTAAGGAATGCAAATCGTCAGCAGTCATTCTACTTACTGGGACTAATGCAATAATTTCCTTAAAATTTGAAAATATTGAAGTTGTCATAAAACTTTGCACTGAACTAGCTTCTGTATTTGGAGAATTTTGAGCGAAGCCTAGTAATGTTTTCCCTTTATATGTTATTTTGCTATTTACGTGAATTTCATCCAGAATTAAATTTACCACTTTGTCTTTATTGGATAATTTGCTACATTTTTGTACTTGACGTTAAATCCCGGTTATCACAAATTTGCCATTTCAACTGCGCTTGCGCGCGGACTTAGCTGATTTCAAAAATCTTACTAAAATGAATTACAAACGTTTTAAATTTGGCAATAAGCATGATATGGATACAGATAAAAATCAGAAATCGCAAAGTTTTCTCTGATTTAGTTTTTAGGCCTCGGTAAAGATTGAATTTTGCGTCTTAATTATTAATGGATTTGGTGTCTGATTTTTCTGTCCCTTTTCAGGACTAAATTTTTAACCTCAGAAGAGCGTACTAGAACTGCAGCATCACTTCTACAAAGCTGACACACAAAGCTGAACCCTCAACCTAAATAAAAATGTATAATACTAAGTTGTTTACGCCTAACGTAAAATATCCGCAAAAGACGGATTTCTGTACTAATATTCCAATCATTTTTGAAGTTCACAACGTGTTTTACATTGATGTTAAATAAATATTTCCGAATCAATAAATATTGAAGTGTCACTTTTCTCTTAAGATTATCAGTTATTCATATCCGTAGTTTCATATAATGTATCACGTAATCGCTGTGAAAATATTCTAATCGCATTCATTAATTTGGTGGGACTCTCGCTCAGCCAAAATATAAACAAGCAACACGAAATCTTAAAACAGAAAGCCGAAAAAGCTAAGTCCGCGCGCAAGCGCAGTTGAAATGGCAAATTTGTGATAACCGGGATTTAACGTCTAGTCATTTTTGTTGGACATACTTCAGATTGGAAGAGCTATTGATGGACATTTCAGTTAAACTTAAAGCTGAAATCAGTCTTTTTAAGTGATTTATTGACGGTATTGATAGCAACCGGCTTTTATAAATGGTTGAATAACTTGAAGGAGATACAATATATACAGAAAATGCAAATACAATTAAATGGCTACTATATCTTTTACCATGAATATTAATATTGCACAAACGCATTTGCTCCAATAAAAATTTCCTAGCGCAATAATTTTCTTCATCATTATTTTGGTCATTTGATTCTTCTATTGCTGATTCCCAGTGAAATATTGCTTTCTCATAATTAGACATGGGATCAATATTTTTTACAGACAAGTTTTTCACAAAAGATAATAGATTTTCTAATTCGCTCCGTAGTAACAATTTTTCTTGCTTTAATATGTGTTTAAACGTCGAATATTCAACAAGTTTGTTTTCAAAAACAACACTTACGGTCAGATCGGTACTAACTTTTATTGATTTGTTTGAAAAGGGAATTGGTTCCCAGCTAAAGAGAAATAAATAAATTCCGTTTTGCCTTTTATGATATTTTCAAAGCATGCAAAATTACAAATTTTTTGAAAAATTTCAGAAGAAAAATCAGCAAAATTGTTTACCTGTTCACTTGCCATGAATTTATCTAAAGTTATTTTGTCAATAGTCTCCAATTTGTCATCTCTGCTTACTCTTGATGGAAGTTGCTTTTCTGTTAAATATTTCGGACAGTTCAGGAATATTTTTGGATAAGCGGCAGTTTTCAATTTTGGAATTGATCTTCGAATTTTCGTTACAGTTCCATCTTTATTAGGTAGTTCGTCAAACTTAATAACGTCTTCATCTGCGAAATGTTTTTCGCACACAACACTCCTAGCTGAAGGAACTAAGTTTTTTCGCGGTATTTTTCGAATCCATATATCACGAAGTTCGGGCTCCTTAGAAACACCGAGAAGTATTCATTAGAATTATCATAGTTTGATTTGCATCCAGTTACACAGCATTTATCAGGCATTTCTTTTTGACAAAAACAAAGGAAAGATTATTATTTTTTGTCAATAAGGTTTAAATCATGTTTGTACACAAATAAAATAACGAGAAAACACTAAGCATATGCCATGTCAACAAAGACTAAGAAAGGAATGACCGTTGAAGAAAGGCGAATCAGACGTTCTTCGTGACGTAACATCACGTGGTTTCTCGTACTGAGGGGGCCTAGTCATGGGATACAGCGGTGCAGTGATGAGCGGGGTTATGATAACGTGATCGCTTCGCGAGAATAGTTTTCGCCAATCTCGCAAAGGGACCGTATAAAGTAGCTGGCGGATTGGTTTGCATTTTAATTCATGTTTTAATGCAATTTCAAAAACGTGCTTCAAAAACTTATCGACAATATCTAAGTTTAAATTAACAACCAATTGAGATTCAGTAATGGAATGTTTTGAATCAAGATGTATATAAAGATATTTAGCAAGAAACTAAGGATCTTGGGGTACAGTGGTGCAACTTCCGGCTGCAATTTCTTAGCACAGCGGGGCCTCTCTATGTAATTTCTTTACTCTATGTGCTAGGTGAGGTTTTCCCATAGAGTAAGGAAATATACATAGAGAGGCCCCCCGTCTATGGTAAAAAGGAGATGAAATTGAAGCCGGAGTTATGGGATACAGCGGTGCAGTGATGAGCGGGGTTATGATAACGTGATCGCTTCGCGAGAATAGTTTTCGCCAATCTCGCAAAGGGACCGTATAAAGTAGCTGGCGGATTGGTTTGTATTTTAATTCATGTTTTAATGCAATTTTAAAAACGTGCTTCATAAACTTGCAACATTAGCAAGAACCTAAGGATCTTGGGATACAGCGGTGCAACTTCCGGTTTCAATTTCTTAGTACGGCAGGGCCTCTCTATGTAATTTCTTTACTCTATGGGTTTGCTCCAACTATAGTCTATCTTTCCCGTGAATGCAATGTACTTCAAGTAAAGTTTTAAGGGGTGCACTAATTGTTCACTATTTTCGAGTCGAGATCTTGTAAAGATTTTTAAGTGCTTTAATATGCTTCAGTAATCAAACAAATATGACACTTCTTCGATGAGATACTCAAAAAAGTTATGTTTTTTTTACTACTAATTCAAAATTTCGAACGTTTGTTAGCTTTATTTATTCATTTTTATTTTTTTTTATTTTTTTATTTTTTTATTTTTTTTTTTATTTTTTTTTTATTTTTTTTTATTTTTTTTTTATTTTTTTTTTTTTTTTTTGTCTGATTTTTCTGCCAAATTTCATTCTAATCCGTCCAGCTGTCTTGCGAACATACACAGATACATACGAACTTCTTTAATTTTGAACCTCCATTGTCTTTTTAAAAATTTAGCTTTTTTTTTACTTACATTTCTGAAATACTCTGATATTGGCCTAAGCATGTACTATTTGTGCTAATGTAAGCAATCTTTCTTATGCAAAAAATAGTGCATGTTTATCAATTAGCCATTTTGGAATATTTCCGTCTCGATTTAGAGGAAACAAACGCATTCTTTGTGTAATATCAGCGGCACTTTCTTGGACTTCATGATCCTTGCTAAGCATTTGTCGAATTAAAATGTCATAGACTCCAGCAGTGTTGTACATAATAGCGCACCATTTTGGAATCCAAGAAAGCTCACGAAGCGCATGCGTTGCTGCGCCTGACACAATCACTGTCTTACTCTTCAGCATTTTGATCAAGGGGTAGACAACTTTTCTATTAGCAAATTCATGCCTATTGTCCTTAAATTTGCAGCACGCTGTGATGGCCAAGCACATATGGTATCTAAGCCGCCTGCATCGTGTATTTGTTAAATTGGATAATCCTTGAACAACTTGGTAATTCGTAAGTATTCTTAAATTTTCCGTTTCCTTTGACAATACCACAATCAATGCACAAACGGGTGTCAATATACGAGTGTGTCTAGAATGTAAAAGGTCCGTTAGTAATTGAACCGCTCCGACCAGCGATCGAATGTAAACTGCGGAGTTTTCTGTGTTTTTCAAAATGGCTGCTAATTGCCAGAGTGTATTCGATATGACGGATGCATTTTCATTTTTTAAATGAGACCATATTAGCCTCAATGCATTGTGGTTCTCCATCAAAATTAAGCATTCCTTATCTTTAGAAGCATTAGCTAAAGCCTTATTTAAGTGCATAATCAGCGATGAATGTGTGGTTTTTAAGAGCCCAATGAGTGTTTCTATACCATTGTTTTTCCTTATCGTTGTACGCATTTGTGGATGATCCATGCAACAGCTTAGGCAAGCCACTAGATATTCTTGAACTTTCGGTGGCTGCGAACTGAGCAACTGAATTAGTAATGGCGCTACATTTAGCGCTTGAAATCTCGCCAAATTCGCCTTGATTTCGGCGCATTTCCATAAAGCTCCTGAAATTGAAGCCATAAACATATTATCGGAATGAAACGTTGACATTTGTATAATTTCATATAGTTTGTCCACAAATCCCGATTTCCCAAAGAATCGCTTAGCTTCCTCGCCTTCAGCGCATTTGAAGGCAGCCAGAGCTGTGGCTTGTATTAGGTTTTGATCTTCGCTATAAAAGTACTTCCTGAAAACTTCCAGCATTCCCATGCTTTTAATGGCCAGTTTGATTTTTTTCTGGTTAGCACAGCGTTGAATTAGTTGCAATGCCGTTGTTGCTAATTTCACGTGGGGTGTCTTCAAGATTGTGTGACACCCACGCAATGCTCCACTTAGCAAAAAACTCTATTTGATTTTTTCGACATTTGCAGGCCGCAAAAAGGCACAAAGATGCTAATTCAGCCGCCCGTAGAACGGCAGCAAGCTGTTCATTTAGTTCTGAAGCTTCATACAGTAAACTCAGCGGGAGATAAATCATATTTACAAGTAACGGTATCCCGCCAGAAATTCGTATTGCTGTCCAAGATTTATGAAAGTCAGCAATGCAGTATATTGTTTCAACAACTTCAAGCTTTAGATCAATTTGTGATTCCTCTAATAATTTCACCATCGATTGTATTCCATCCAGATGGACAATTTCCAATCTAAGCATTCTTATTTTGCTTAACTTGCGCAAAAATCGCAGAGAAATGAATTGTAATCGTTTATCGTTACATTCCAAGAGATTTAATAAAACTTCAATCACTCTATAGTCTGTTAAACCTTTTAGCATTATTGGATCTTGAAAATCACAGTCATAGCAGATAAGTAAAGAAAGAGTTGAAATTAAAGGTCTACCATGGGCGAGGTATTTTATAGCTTTAAGAAATTTCCAGTAATCATTTGGGCAGTCGTACTGCTTTAAATCGGGTCTTTTTTTGTAAATGTCTTCCAAATCTTCTGTTTCCGAACTACTGCAATTTGATTCATTATCTCTTTCTTCCCCAGTTGTTGCTTTTTCTTTGCTTTTAATTTCAAATATTGAGGGTTTAATTTTAATGTAACGAGGAAACATCGCAACTGTCCTTTCGTAAGAAATGCTTTAATTTCAACTTTTTGTATTTCGTTGAGACTTTTTTGTAATTCACCGTTTTCCCTAAATCAAACGATTTGATTGATTGAAATGGTGGATGCAAAAATATATTTGCATATTGAAATTTGTTGGAACTATTTCATTGAAGGCAACACTCTATTCCAACTTAAAGTAAACATATAAAGCGAAATTTTTCCCCCCTTTTGAATTCAACTTTAATTCGTAACTCATGTTTCTCTTAAAGAATTTATTTCATAGAGTAAGATCATCCAGGGACGTGACGAGAGGAGAGCGCCTGGGGTGTGATCCCCCCCCCCTCAGATTTTTTCGACAGTCGCCATTTTCAACAGATCAGTCGGCAAAAGTATATGAATGGTATACCGGCGAGTCCCGACTTACGCAAGGGATGCGTTCCAAGACTCCTCGCGTAAGTCAAAATTTCGCGTTGTGGAAAAATGTATGTTTTTCAAATTTTTTAATAGCATACCAAATTTTTTTAGACATTTATAAACACCTCTCAAACTGCTTTCAAGCATTCCTCAACAAAACATTAGTTTCTTACATAAAGAACAGAACTTTTACCGTACTTTAAAGATAAAAAAAAAGCTGTTTTATTCAACATAAAATACCTAAAGATGCACAAAATGAATGACCGTCGGGAGGGAAAGACATAAAATAAAACACGGTACACACAGTATGTAGTAATAATAAAATGCTGCACTATTAGTATAGTAGATACTGTAGTAATATTCATGAGTTATAAAATGATGGTTTATACTCCATGATCAGATTGTTATTCTTATCTAACACATTTTTGAATATGGTTGCTTCGCCTTTTATACAAATACAAAAAAAAATACAAATGTGACGATCAGCAACAGGATCTTGGCCCAGCTAGGCTGGTCATAGTCAATTTATCAGTCCGCAATGAAGATCAATGGCCCTCTTAAAGCTATCCACGCCCTTGCTCATTAACACCTCTTCCGGTAAGCTGTTCCAAGTTCCCACAACCCTACTAAAGTAGTAAATTTTCCTAATTTCCAGGTTAGCAAGAGATCTGAATAGCTTAAAACAATGACCCCCTCGTCCTGCTTTCCGTGCAGAAATTTAATCCATTAACATCATTCATTTTGATAAATTTAAACAACTGAATCATGTCCCCTCTGACCCTCCTTTGCTCCAGGCTATACATATATATAGGCCTATTATAGGCCTATATAGGCCTATAAAGTCTGGTATCTAAATCCGAAAGTCCAATTACTAGTCTAGTTACCAGTGGCGGCTCGTGCCTTGAAAAAGTAAGGGGGCCAGATCATATGTGCACTAGCCCCCACCCCCCTCGTTTTTTTTTTTTTTTTTTTTTTTTTTTTTAATATTTAAACTTTCTTTTAAAAAAATGTGTTAAATAAAATTAATTTCATTTTAATCACAGGACAAGCTACAAAATACTTCAACTAATAAGTAAATCACGAAAGATATTAAGATCGTGTTTATGTCCATGATTGTCGGCACTTTTACTCCCTGACTTTCAAAAATGAAATTTAAATAATCAGATAGGCAAAAGCTATAAAATACATAACGAAAATCATTAATCTCAAGTTTATGTCCATTATCATGTATATTAGTACGCTTTCCGGCTCTGCAGTACGAATTCCTTGTAGCACCGGTAAAAGGCTGCAAGGGACGCACTTTCCACCCCCTGGCTTTTAAAAATGAATAATATTTTAAAAAGCAATATTAATCTAATATTGTTATTATAGTAATATTACTTTTAATCTTTTGATAACTAATTCGTTTCTATGAGTAAAATTAACTTATTTTAAGCACAAGACCAAATTACAAAAGTTCCAAGTGCAAAAATATTATGATCAGAGAAATATGTAAAAATTATAAATTAACTAGCTTTAACAAATATGAAAATGCATCTCAGTACTCGCTTTAAAATAAAATGAAATAAAAATAGATAAACTAAATTTTAAAAAAACCAACACATAATAGAAAAAAATCTCATCAATTTGATTGATTTGATTTGCTCATCAAATCTCTCAATTTTGAAACTTAAAGTTTTAAAAACGCAATTTTAGACGGTGATGTTAGGAAGAACGGTACAGGGGACTCCGCGGAAATTTTTAGAAATTGAAGCCTTAAAAACGCAGTTGTAGGCCATACTTATTAGCGTTAGGATAAGGGATGAAGCTCCGGGACTCTCCCCGATCGCTTTCTTTTATTTTTTTTTTTTTTTTTTTATTTATTTATTTATTTATTTTGAAAAATAAATAGAAATAAATTCCATTTCTCCCCCCTCCAATTTTTTGAAATTGCAGTTCCAAAAACGCAATTGTAGACAAACTTCGAAGAATTTTACAAGAAGGGGTTCTGGAGCTCTCTTCTGGAAATTTTTTCAAAATTGAAGTCTTAAAATCGGCCTGCAGAAAAAAATCTTTGTTTAATCCGCGGATAATACTATGCAAAAAAAAATGAAGTTTTGATTTAACATACAATTTAGGCAACTAAATTAAAAACGTGAAAAAGTAGTAACTTTTAAGGTATATTCAAAACTTATTTAAAAAATAATCTAAAAAATAATGATTTCTTCTCGAAATTGTCATTATAGTTTATAGGATGCTCTTGAAGACAAAAAATGAAGAAAGGAGCAAGCGGTTTAATCTGGTGCAAATGAAGGCTTCTTCCTTTACCGCAAGTTGTTTCTTTTACATAGCCTGAATCGCGTATGAAGAACATTCTATCTATGTAAAATAAACAACATACAGGTAGGGCAACTGTCTCGGCGAATCCTGCAGCAAATATTGAGGTTCAATGCGTTGGTGTACAGGGGCGAAAACACACACACATACAAATAATCCGCGGCAGCGTGTTGTCCGCACCTCATTGATTTTACAATTTTTAACAGATAATCCGAGTACTATACGTAGGAAAATACGGTACAATCCTTTTTTTTTTTTTTTTTTTTTAATCTCAAGCACGTACGCATGAGAAAAAAAAGGAAAATAATTAAAAAGTTATAAATTACTAGAGGACCTGTCAGACGTTGTTCTGTTCAAACTTTATAAATTGAAAAGTTAAAAAATTTCAATAAACTATCTAGTGGTTGAGCCATTTTGTTGAAAAAAATAATTAAAAAGAAAATGTTTTAAGCTGCTTTTTGTCAGAATGCGTATATTTATTGCAACTTGATTTATCTAATGCCCACTGAGCAGTTGTTTTATTAACTATTTTTTCTCCCGTACTTGATGGTTTGTTCCTTCAGCCATACTCAAAGGATAAAAAGCGTCCTCAGATATTAAGTGTAAAAAACTAACTACCCATCTAGAACAAATGGAAAATCCCGCTGCAACATCCCCCATATGAAAAAGAATAAAACAATCGAAAGGATATCGTTTAGAAAAATGATAAAGGTAAAAACAGTTCTCTGAATAAGCCAAAATCACTCATACCCCCCCCCCCCCTAACGATGTAAAATATAACACATTCTTCAACCAAAATGACTAAACACTCTTTAAAAACGAAAAACAATTCTTTGCAATTTGAAATATTTCGCCAAACAAACAAAAAATACAATAAATTACATTAACAGAAGCTTTAAAATGTAAACAAATGATCACGCTACTCTATTGTTTATAGCCAAAGTCACCAAGCCACCACGTTGCTGTAATACATCCGATTAGTCAGCGAAGCTAACTCCGACCGATTAGCGATCCGATCTTTTGAACGGAAACTTTTTAAACTTCATATATTGCCTAATTTGTTCTTTCCACCAAAGATAAAGATCTTCCATTGCACCGATCTTTGGTGTACAGAACTACCCTGTTGTAATTTATCTGGACGAAAATAAAATTTGTTTCATCTTAAAATCCCATCATCTTTTCCTTTAATAATGTACTGATGATTTGTTAGATAATCCTTAAAGTCTTCTTGACATTGGTGCCAAAACTCAGATGGATTTGAGCGTTTGAGCCGAGAAACAAATTTTGCTAGGTACGATACGTTCTGATTATTTGGTTAGGAAAACCTAAAACACTGATCCGGTCACATAGTTCAACTACGACGACAGAACACACGTTTTGCGTGTACCTTCCAGTACTTTACTTTAAAATATATCTCGGGACCTAAAATCGCTGCTTTCAAGAAATGAAGGCTTCACTCTCTCTCTCTTTCTCTACGTCTTATCTATTCTCAACTGACATATCACAGTATTAAATTTCATTACGAAAAGCAGAGCTGGCTTTCTTATTGTCCTTTGGCAACGGGTTAAATATTTATTTCAATTCTCGCTCAACAATAAGTTAAAATAAATATTAATCATTTGGGAGATATAACCATCTATATATATAATTCTCTTACGTGCCGGCAAATGAAGGGGTGAATTTCTAAACCTCTGTTGGCAACACTTCGCCGATAAATCATGTAAACAAACTTCTACGTTGTTTTGAAGTCTTGAATCACAGAATACTCAACGAACTTTTTTTTTTTTTGAGATGAGTTTGAGTCGGGCTGTGGCCCATTTCAACCTTAATCAGCAAAGAAAAGCTCAAAGAAGGCAGGAAACCGTTCTTGAATCCAATTTAAGACGAGCCATTTCCAGAGTTGTATTCTCTGATTCGCTGCCGATAATTTTTAGCGGCTGGGGAATTTTCAGTCAGCAGTTCCTTCAACAGATCAGGTGCGTCACACAATGCCGGTAACCGCACCTTTCCGTCATGGCAACATTTAGTATATTTATTTGCAGTATTACGCTCTTTCTGCCAATAAAGAGCACCACAAAATTCGCATTCTTCACACATTGCTCCACAATCATGTTCATCGGCAATGTTGTTTTGAACGCGTAGGCGCTTTGAGCGTCGTCTATTCTCTGCTTCAGTACGACAGTTCAGTTCAAAATGAATAACCGAGAAAGAATCTATATATATAATTCTCTTACGTGCCGGCAAATGAAGGGGTGAATTTCTAAACCTCTGTTGGCAACACTTCGCCGATAAATCATGTAAACAAACTTCTACGTTGTTTTGAAATCTTGAATCACAGAATACTCAACGAACTTTTTTTTTTTTGAGATGAGTTTGAGTCGGGCTGTGGCCCATTTCAACCTTAATCAGCAAAGAAAAGCTCAAAGAAGGCAGGAAACCGTTCTTGAATCCAATTTAAGACGAGCCATTTCCAGAGTTGTATTCTCTGATTCGCTGCCGATAATTTTTAGCGGCTGGGGAATTTTCAGTCAGCAGTTCCTTCAACAGATCAGGTGCGTCACACAATGCCGGTAACCGCACCTTTCCGTCATGGCAACATTTAGTATATTTATTTGCAGTATTACGCTCTTTCTGCCAATAAAGAGCACCACAAAATTCGCATTCTTCACACATTGCTCCACAATCATGTTCATCGGCAATGTTGTTTTGAACGCGTAGGCGCTTTGAGCGTCGTCTATTCTCTGCTTCAGTACGACAGTTCAGTTCAAAATGAATAACCGAGAAAGAATTTACTTTATTCCTTTTATTCTCAGCTGAAAGGTTTCGCCAAATTTGTTTAGGGTTATAGTAGTTTTAGTATTGTGCAAGCAAAGTAGCCTTGGCGAGTTTTCGCGTTTTTAGTTAAACCATTTTTTGTTCGTGACGTGGCAAGGATTCAGAATAACAACAAGAAGGACAAACGTTTGAGAAAATATGTTTGGTGCTCTCTGAGCCTGTTTTTAGTCATGGCCAGCTCTATGTGGCATTATCAAGAACAAGATCTTTTGAAGCAGTGTCAGTTGTGGCTCCCAAACGGGACATTTTTAATTGTGTATATGAGGAAGTTTTCTCAGATTAGAATATATAAGAGTGTAAATATGTAAATATATATAAGAGTGTAAATAATGTAAATACATCCCTCGGGGGAGCCTGTAACCCCTAGAGGGCGCGTCCCCAGGTGGCGGATAGGGGAATGCCTTCATTGGTTTTCCAATGGGTGGTAGAAGGGAAATAAAATACCTTCCGCGGACCAACAGGTAGAAGTGCAATCTCTCCAAAGCAATGACAGACACTTTTGTATCTATAATGGTAAAGTTGTGCACATTGCCAAGGCAGTCATCTTACATACAGCAAAGTTAAACTGTCGAAAATCTGGCTAAAGCAGACAAATTAACATTATGAACGTAATTTTCATATTGGTTAAATGGATGGTGACCTAAATGCAATTACCAACTTTAATTTTTACGGAAAATTTTAGCTAGGCTAATGTATTGGCATACAGCGAGCGAGCGAAGCGAGCATGGATCGCGAAGCGATCCACAGGGAACTGCGTAAGCAGTTCCGGGGGTTGGCGAGCGATAGCGAGCAGGGGGCGATAGCCCCCTAGTATTCCAAATTTCAACCAGAACGTAGCATTACTTCTTGAGATAGGACACTCAAAATGGAAAAAAAGAACGGGTGATTGCGCTACCCCCCTTTTAGCTGTTGACACAAAAATAAAATCAGTTCTTATACCCGCTAAGGGCTACTTGCCGATAAATTTTTCTTTCATTCCGTTCATTATTTCTTGAGATACAGCAGTCACAATTGACGACAAAAAACGTTCTACAGCTCAACCCCCGTTTGAGTTATTGACGCCAAAATTGAATCAGCACCTGTTCCTGTTAATACCAACATATGGACCAAATTTTGTTTGATTCCGCCAGTAACTTCCTGAGGAATAGCAAGCACGCGTAACTCGAAAAACGTCCCATTGCTCCACCCCCCTTTTAGGAATTCGCGCCAAAAACTAATGGGCACAAGTTCACATAGGGGCACATATGTGTACTAAATTTCGTTCGATTTCATGCGGTAGTTTTTGTTGTAGAGCGGCCACAAAAAACTGGTCACACACAGACGTGACACACATACATACACACACACACACACACACACACACATACATACACACACACAGACAGACAGACATTTTCCAAAAATGGTCGAAATGGACTCAGCACACCTCAAAACGTTCGAATCCGTCAAAATTCGAAATTCGAAAATTTGCACGAATCCAATACTTTCTTCTATATATTAGATATAGAAGAAAGTAAAAACGTTTCCGATTCGATCCATCGCGCTTCGAAACCATGCTTGCCACAACTTAATTGCACATAAAAAGTTTGATCAAAATCGGTCCAGCCATTAAAAAGCCTTATGGTGACAAACGTCCGCACAGAAGATTTTTTATATATTAAGATTGCCGGAAAAAAGTGAGGGTGCCCGGGCCCCCTCTGGCTCCTCCCACGAGCCGCCACTGCTAGTTAACATTCATTGAAACCTTTCCAATACAGAAATATCTTTCTTCAGATAAGGCGACCAAAACTGCACAGCATACTCCAAATGGGGTCTTACTAAACTCCTATATAAAGGCAGAAGAACCTTCTTAGATTTATTTGAAATAGATGTATTGATAAACCCAAGCATTTTGTTAGCTTTTTTACTTGCAATGCTGCACTGTTGACTAAACATGAAGCCCTGATTTATTAAGATACCGAGATCAATAACATTTTCTGCCTGACTAATGATTGAACCCTGTAAACGATAACTAGTACGCTTATTTCCATGACCTAAGTGTAGCACTTGACATTTCCCTACATTAACTGCCATATCCCATTTATCCACTTAGTAATATGACCTAAATCCTCTTGAAGCTGTTTTACTTGTTCTTCATTTTCTACAATCCCCATAACTTTTACATCATTAGCAAAACAATTCATGCTTCGAAAAATATTTTCATTGATGTCATTCATAAAAGTAATAAACAAGAGAAGCCCTAAAAGTGAACCTAGAGGAACCCCGCTAAAAACATCACTCCATTTAGAATGATTTCCTCTTACAACTACTCTTAGTTTCCTTCCAGTCAGCCAATTTCTAACCGAAAGTAAAGATTTTCCTCCTATTCCTATATCAGCTAGTTTGCTGAGAAGAGCAACATGCGGTACCTTATCAAACGCTTTTTGAAAATCAATATAAACAACATCCACACACTTTTTGTTATCTAAAGCCAAGGTAACCTTGTCGTAGAAATGCACTAAGTTAGTAGCACACGATTTACCTTTCCTGAACCCATACTGCAAACTAGTCAACCGGCTATTAGTCTCTAAGAAATTCATAATCTTAATTTTGATCAAAGTTTCGAAAATCTTACAAACCACTGAAGTCAGACTTACAGGTCTATAATTCCCAGCATTACCTTTGGACACTTTCTTGAAGAGTGGCGTTATGTTAGCCAGTTTTCAGTCCTCTGGGACTGTCCCTGAGTTATAAGAAGCATTAAAAATATTTAAAATAACATCCACTGATTCCTCTGCACATTCAACTAAATTTTTTTATAAATATTATCTGGTCCCGGAGCTTTAGTTGCTTTAATTTTTTTCAAATGAAATAAAACCTCCTCCCTGGAAAACACAAAATCCTCAAGCTGCATAATAGCTTGTATCTTGCTAGTGTCAACTGTTGAGATACAGCTATCGTTAAACACACTGGAAAAAAAAGTTAATAAGAGCATTTGCAATATCCCTATCGTTTTAGATTAAATTACCATGCTCATCAACCAATGGCCCTATTTGACTATTTCGAGCTTTCCCAGAATTAGCGTAAGCAAAAAACCTTTTAGGATTCCCATCAATGTTATCTGCTAGCCTTTGCTCCAATTCCCTTTTCTGAAATTCGTACCAAATACTTAAAATTCCGTCTTGCCTTACAATACTGGAGCCTATCTGCACTCTGACCAGTTTCCTTAAACTGATAAAAAGCTGCTTGATCATAATTTAGAGCTTCTTTAATCTCCCTGGAGAACCACATGGGCCAAATATTAGTACTAACACCTTTTCTTCTAAATGGAATATAATCCCCAACTCTCTTTGTTAGTTATTCCTCAAATGCCGTTCACTGTTGATCTACGCTACATCGCTATTTTCCAATCCTGACGAAAAAACCTATTTCACGAGCTTTGCCTCTTTAATAACATTTCCATTTTAGGCATCAACTGCCTCTTTTCTTGATATCTTTAATTTACAGTATAACAGCAGTTTCCATTTTCATACTATTTACTTAGACTCTGCAAGCTTTAATATTGAAACTAAGTTCTGAACTTTTACAGATATATTTTTGTTTTGACTTTTAATTGTACGTACGGAAGATTCACTTACATATAAACTTTTTGTCGTGTTACCACGACGTTTTTAGTTGTTCAAGCATATCGAGAATAATCTTAACCTTTTTTTTTTTTTTTTTTTTTTTTTCGTCTTTAGATAAAACAGCGCCCTAACGTGCCATTACATTTTATCAACTTTAATATTTAGAATTAAAAAAAACTAAAATAAATTAAAGATACTGAGTGGTTATTTGGTGCACTAGCAACGCGATGAGACTAGTGTGATGAGGGAATTTTCGCTGTCAGTGATGCTAAAAGGATGTAATTTTATTTCTTATCAAATGCATAAAATATGAATTGTCCAAATTAGCAAAATGCCATTTTATAAATACATGTTTTCTAAATGTGTACAACATTCCTTTTAAAGCATATTTTACTATTAATCATTTTATATTTAGTTCGGTGCTATGTTTTTCGGTGGTTTGGAGGAACGATCAAAAACTTAACTATACCGAAAGCAGATGTGAGCAAGTGACAATGCATGATCTTTTCTTTTCCCTCGGTCGTCCTCTCCCTCACTTAATACCAACGATTTGTCGAATCAAAAACAATTTTATTTTGAACTAGTAGTACCCGCACGGCTTTTCCCGTAGTTGAAAATTAAGAGATCCTTTGGTTCGCCTGTATAGCTACAAATAATGGATGACGAATTTCTCGCCAATTTGCTATGTTTATTTGTTCGCCAATGTTATGGTTCCCCGTTATGATAATTTCGTAATTTACTCTTCCACGTTGTAATAACTTGCTCGGTAAAATTTTCTTAAAATTGGAATAGAAAAAGAACAAAATCGAATTTTCGAAAAATCGCTTCGAGGTGCACACTCCCATGCTACAAACTAACTTTGCCAAATTTCATGAAAATCGGCCGAACGGTCTAGGCGCTGTACGCATCACACAGATCCAGACATCCAAACAGACAGAGATCCAGACAGACTTTCAGCTTTATTATTAGTAAAGATCATCGTAAGTTATTAAATAGTGTATGACTTTCAAAAAAAATTAATTTTCCCATTTTTACCCCGGATATTTTTGTAGTTCCGAGCACCCTTATATGTCCTCAAAATGCAGAATTATACATATATATTTTCAAAATTTTCTCAGGGGGAAAAACCCCCGGAGCCCCTAAAACTGCGGATATTCTGTAGCCCCCTTAAAGAAGGTCCCTGCATCACTCTCCTGTTGTTCTACCTCTTTCAAAAGATCAATCGAAAAAAAGACAGCGGGAGAATTAAAAAAAAGGTAAATAATAAAATAAAACCATATGACTTGATGTATCACAGGGAAGAGACACACACAGTGAGAGATGAAGCTTAAAAAGTGGCCTGTTTTACCACCGACATAACAAGTTGTCTGGACTACAAAAAAGGGGCCCGCACATACCTAAAAACCTAAAATAACTA